>NC_046155.1:204619705-204625513 GCF_011064425.1 Rattus rattus
CCTGGGCCCTCCCCCACAGGAACCCAGAGGCCTTGTACAGTTTCCTCTTGGGTCAGGGATGTGGGCAGGGGTGGGCAGTGTTGGTGGTCTCTTCCGCTCTGCAGCCTCAGGAGTGCCCACCTGACCAGGCGGTAAGGTATCTCTCCCACGGGTTCTGGGAGCAGAGAGCTGCTGCGGGTCGGGATCCGCGGGTGTGGGACTTCCGGTAAACACAGGACGTGCCTGGTCCTAGAGGGATTCTGCCTCTGTTGTCCCGATTCCACCAGGCAAGTCACTTGCAGCAGATAAGTTAGTCTTACCTGTGGTCCCAAGGCTCAAGTTCGCTCGCGGGGTTCTGCCCACGGGCTCTCCGCGGTGGCAGCAACCAGGATATTTTTAAATTAGTCATTGATGGGGGAAGGTCCAGCCTATTGTGGGTAGTACACTCCCTGGGCTAATGGTCCTGTGTTCCATAAGAAAAGAGGCTGATCAAACCATGAGCAGCAAGGCTACTAGTAAGCAACACCACTCCATGGCTCCTGTATCAGCTCTAGCTTCCATGTTCCTGCCCTGCTTGAGTTCCTTTCCTTACTTCTTTCAATAATGAACAGTAATGTGGATGAGTAAGGTAAATAATCTCTTTCCTCTGAAACTTTCTTTTGCTTCTGGTGTTTTATCACAGTGTCTAGGGAGGACTGGGTTTGGAACCCCTCCCCAAACCCCAGGT
Organism: Rattus rattus; assembly: GCF_011064425.1. Classification (NCBI taxonomy): domain Eukaryota; kingdom Metazoa; phylum Chordata; class Mammalia; order Rodentia; family Muridae; genus Rattus; species Rattus rattus. The sequence goes on from NC_046155.1 coordinate 204,620,412, forward strand.
AACTCTGAGAATGGAGGGGAAACCCACTCAATTCTTGATGGACACAGGTACTCAACATTTGATCCTCCTCCAAGCCCCATTTCCATGATGTATCCCAACTCACTGATAGGAACCTCTTCTTGAGGTTCTAAGTCCTTCAGTCAATACAACATGAAATTTGGCCCAAACTGTCTGCCTCATATGCTCCAAGAATACCAGAGGCCACTCACCATTTCCAGACTGGTGACTCAGGCGAAGTTGCTAGAAAGGAGGAAGAAGAGACTCTTTCTGGTACTGTTAACCACTCCCACAGCCTTCAAGGTGGATGCTATTGCTGCCTAGCTGCACACATCCCACATGAAACCTGCAGACGTCCTGCTCCTGGTTGGTACAGAAGAGGGGTGATCCACTCAATCTCAAGATTGCTCAGCCCTGATCATTTCCACCTGGTGATACTTGTGGATTTTAATTCCTTCCCCTATCCTATGCAATCCCCATGTGTCTGTCTATTAAATCTGGACTGTGGTTTCCATCAGAGCTGGAGATGAGGTCACCTCCTTGATGGCCTCCTAACCCCTCAACACCTGATGGCCCAACTTCATTTTCAACCTGTGCCAGTTGGCAGCAGAACTTGACTCGTGGGATATCCCTACTCATGACAGGAGTGCTGGCAGAAGCAAACTGCCCATATGGATAAAAGAGGACTCAAGGATGGGGGATGGGGGACAAGAAGATGTGCATTCTCTGTATTGGAGGTATTACCTGTGGGAGATTTACCATTTACGTTTGCTCTTGAGAATGGAAGAAGCTGGGCAGAAGCTCACTGGTGTGGGGGACCAGACCAGTTTTATCATGCCGCCTAGGGATGCAAGACTACAGGGGACACTTACTGGAACCCCTCCTCCTCTTGGGACTTGATCACATGATAAAAAGAAATTATTCTACTGGAGGGCCCTACCATGGGGATGGGGGGGTATTGGGACACTCCCTATGCAAACGCCACCTGTAAACCAATAATAATCAGATTCACTCAGAAAGGCAAAGAAGCAATGGGATAGATAAAGGGAAAAACTTGGGGACTTAGGTTGTACGAATTGGGGTATGACGATGGCCAAGGTGAGAGAAGGGCAAGCAAAATAGGAGAGAGAAAGAGAACAGAGTCAGGGCTGGTTCATGTCTTGGTTCAACTCCTCCCCTTGGCTAACCACCCTCATATTCACCTTGTTAGTGAAGGACTTTAAAGTCTTTTGCCAGCCTTACACCCAACCATCTCCAGTCATGGCTAGGCCAAGTTCCAGCTTCCCACCTCAGTTCAAGACAAGGCCAAGTTCCATTCTCCACCCACAGGAATATTCTTGAGTAAAGAATTCTCAGAATGTACTGACAGTCCCAGGTAGAGTTCAAATGCATGTCATGATCTGGCCATGCTTGCTAGCCAATACATTTAACGGTCAATATTCTTAGCCAATAAGTTTGAACTGTAACCTTGCTGATGTAACTTGTGCCCCTAAAAATTATAAAAACTGCTCCTAATAGCCATTTGAGGCCACCTTCTAGCCACTTGCCTTGAGGGACTGATTGAGGGTTAACCTTAACACACTGGAAAATAAACCTCTTGCTTTTGCATAAAAAAAATCCTTATAATATCTAACATGTTGAGAACAAGATTATGGGTTTCTATTGCAAAAATCAAAACCTATACTCTTAGGGCAAGGTAGTAGACACTCCATGCTTACCTGTGTACATTTTGTGCACACTAGTGCACATGGACATGCAACAACAATTTGAGTAACTTGTAAGTCAGAAAAAAGATATTTAACTAAAACAAGATTCTATGTAATGTTCTGAAAGTTACCTATGGACAAGAGCTGAACTTTGCCTTCTCTGTTGCAAGCAGTTCCAGACTGTGTTCTTCAGGTTATTAGGAGTGAGGACCAATAACCTGCATGTACACATATAGCAAACGACTACTTTTTTTTCCTTCTATGAATCCACAATTACTCTTTTTTTTTAATCTTTATTAACTTGAGTATTTCTTATTTACATTTCCATTGTTATTCCCCTTCCCGGTTTCCAGGCCAACATCCCCCTAAAACCCTCCCCTCCCCTTCTATATGGGTGTTCCCCTCCCCATCCTCCCCCATTACCGCCCTCCCCCCAACAATCACGTTCACTGGGGGTTCAGTCTTGGCAGGACCAAGGGTTTCCCCTTCCACTGGTGCTCTTACTAGGCTATTCATTGCTACCTGTGAGGTTGGAGCCTGGCCCATACATATACAGCCACCAAACTCGATAAGACTACTTTTTAATAAACTTACTTATGGCACTATGGTGACTTAGTGAGACAAAAATCAGGCCATAGACCTAGGTAAGAGTTGCAGCCTGAGTGCAAAGACTTTTGTGCAGACTCAGAAGACCTGATAGTACAGAGGAGGTCCCAAGGGGGACACCACAGGCTTCTTTCTTGTCAGGGGTCAGGGATGGGTCAGTCTTTCCACTGAATTAGAGAAACCCATCTACATTAGACCTGCTTAACCCAGGTCTATCAGTTTACGTGTAAAGTTCACTGAAACCTGCAGGAGACTCTTGAACTACGTAACAGCACACTATGACCTGGCCCAGTTCACACATGAAATTAATTATCATCCTCACTATGTAAACCTATACAATTAAACTGTCTTCCCTGACCTCAGCCCCTGAAGTTAAGCCAAATAATATCTATCATTTAAAGTTGGGAGATCATGAGCATAAACTCAGCAAAAGATTATGAACACACAGTGCATACCTAGTAAACAATTAATGAATATTAGTTTTCTTTATCTGTATATCTCTAACATATAATTACAATGTCTGAAGTGAAATAACGAGACACTGAGATGATTCAGGTAAAGGCATTTGGCACGAAGTCTGAGACTGTGATTTTATCCCTAAAAAAAAAACAAAAAAAAAACACACATGGCTGAACAGTAGAACTGACTCCTACAACTTACCTTTTGACCACCATTTAACCTCTATAAGACACCTCCCTCCAACACACACACACACACACACACACACACACACACTTTATGTAGAAATAAAATAACAGATGAAATAACACTAAAAGTAGACTAAAATGTGTTTTGAATATTGCTTTCTTCACAGTTAATATCAAACAACCGAAAGAGAATCATTTATTGTTGCTAATTTTATGCTTGTGATGGTTGACTATATCTCATGAACTTGACTTGTTTTCCTGTGGTAGGATTTCATGTAGTCCAGGCTGAGCTTGAACTATGTAGCTGAGTATTGAACTCTGATCCTCCCTCCTGCCTTCATCTCCCAAATGCTAGGATTACAGGCTTCTACTACATTCTGAGCTACCGTTAAACGTAATTACTGTCAATGACCAGTAGGCCATACTTAGGCAATCTGGAGTAATCTTTACAGTCAAAAGACCTGTATGTGGCATATAAAAGGAGCAGAGCTACACAATTTTAAAGAATATTTCACTGCATTTGCCCAACTAAGCAGAAAGCAATATTTCATGGCCTACCATTTGGACAATTAAAATAAAAATTTTAAGGGAAGATGAATGCAGCCAGATAAAATAGAAGCTACTCTTAATCGCTGACCTTTCCTCCAAATTTAACCAAAAATTCTTTCTGAGGTTTGAGGAAGTTCAGAGTTGCCCCCTCCCATTATTCTGCATTTGTGCCTCTCTCTGCAGTTTTCCGTTCCAGCTGGAATCCAATTTACCCAAACACCCAGATGAGGCTGTTCTGAGGCATTCAACCCTGTGGTCAGGACTTGAAAGTTCAGATAGTTCAGATAAGACTTGAGATTAGCAGCCAAGCACTTGGATGCGTATCCTAACTGGACCTTCCAAGTTTTGCCCCATATTAGGCCATATAATTGCAAATAAATATTTATTGTGTCAAATCGACTCTGTAAATCTTAAAAACATCTGGATAAAACACAGACCTAAGGCACAGTTGACATCATTCATCACTACAGAAATTCTGGTTCTGTAAAATAAATTCCTCAAAGGAGAAAAGAACAAAAAAGATTTTAGTTACATTCTGATACATGTACTGATCATAAGTATTGCTCTAAACTTTAGACTTGGAAATGAGCCACATACCTTCTCCAACAAAGCCACACTTCCTAATTATTTCAAACAGCACAGTAACTGGGGACTAAGCATGCAAATATGTGAGCTCATGGAGGGGGTACATTATCATTCAAACCACAACAGCCTGCATGTTAACTTTAAAGAAGCCATCCTATGAGTAGGCACACTAGTCATCCAGTTCATGGATTTATGTAAACACAATTTACCAAGAAGTAACCGAACATATCCAAGGAAAATAAATGGCACTAAATACCCATGTTTAGTATATCACTACTCACAATAAGCAACTCATGAAATCAGCCTAGGTATTCAGTAACATCTGTTTCTATAAAGAAAATATATGTGTGCACAAATTATATATATATATATATACATATATATATATTCCATTTTTTGCACAAATCCCAATCTTTATGCTGAATAGCTGAATATAACCACCCTCACACACATATACTTTATGTGTATAATATAGAAAGTAATATATTAAATAATATATATTTTATATATAATTTATGGCACATGAATAATATATTAGTGATTTATATTTATATGCAAATTAATATATATTAATAAGTAATTCATTATATATGTTGGCAAAAGAAGTTCCAGAAGCATTAAACATACTATTAAATCCAAGAATACATTCTATCTACACGTATACATAGAGGAATTTTTAAATTTTTGAGTTTAAAATAAATTACATATTTCTGAACATTTTCTATTTTTAGATAATAGGAGAGGAAATGTCAATAAATTGAACATACTCCACATAAAAAAATAATATTTCACTATTGAAATATCTTGAGAATTAGCCAGGAAACAAATGTGAAAGTATTTTACAATAAACAGAGTACAACACAGATATGAAATACTGACAATAGGATAGAATTACTGTATTTAAATATTTTCTGAGGGATTGCAACACTATTTTACTCCTAAATATCTACTGAGAGCTTCTATCCCACTTTCGCTTATATAGTTCTCAAGTAAAAGGAGTAAGACACAATGC
>NC_046155.1:204998728-205027783 GCF_011064425.1 Rattus rattus
CCTTTGTCTTTGAACATCCTGGAGTTGAGCATCAAGGAAGGTGAAGAGGGCCAGGAGGGTCCCCTGGCACTGTGCTCATGCACTAGCCTCCGCAATTACCAGCCACCTTGCTGGCAGACGGTAATTGAAAAGTGCGAACCACATGGGTGCAAGTCAATAATGGCGACAGTGCACAAATGACACTCGGAGCTTTTGGTGGCTGCCCCGGCGCTGTGTTGGCTTTTCACCTTTTATCCTTCCCAGCATCACGGCTTAATCCACTCTAATGAGGTGAGCACCACTGCCAAGACCCAGCGGCCGCACAGCTCCCTTCTGGCACCACTTGGGGGTTGCGAGATGCAGCAAGGAATGAGAGAGACCAATAGCCCTTTACTGATGTTTCCCTGGTGCCTCTGGCCTTGCTTCCGCTGGCCACACCCTGCCATTCCGCCGCAGACCTGCGGAGTAACCTGCTTTGAGCTTCTGGGTACCAACTCAGGGTCGTCTTTTGTGCATTCAACTTCGTGGCACACGTTTCTCCTAGCTTGAAGGACGCGGCTGGTGCCCACATGTCACTGTTTACAAACAGCAGGTGACTGCCAGCAACAGTGAGGGTGTGAATCCCTCTTGCTCGCTTCTCCTTACCCATCTGTCCATATGACTCTAGCTGTAAAGACCCTAGACCGTGTGCGGGGGCAGAAGCCACCGAGGAGAGATGCGATGGCACTGTTCACAAAAACACACCTAGGAGGAAGGAGCTAAAAACAGACTTTAGCGATGCAGCAGCATGCTCTCAAAGAGGAAATGCACGGGTGCTGGTTTAATTGGTCCAATCCATATGTTCTCCATTGCGGTGCTCTGTGGCAAGGTGGTTGTCCCCAAGATCAGATGTCACCTCACTGCTCCTGCACCTGCCCGACCACCATCTCGGCTCCACGGCAGCCTGTGTTAATAGCTCGGTGTCTTGCTGGCTCCCCTCTGCTCTTCTGTGTCTGTCTCCAGAAATGCCAGGCCACTGCCCTTCCTTAGGAGGGTAAGCAGACCCATGGTGGCTCCCTACCACTCAGACCGCTGAACTTCTGCAGAGTTGGGCTGCTCTGCCAGCCTTCCGTGAGCAACTCTCACGTTTTCACAGTTCATACAGAATTTTAGTTTAATAGCTTTTTTATTGGTTGAAAGCGGGGAGAGAGAAGAAAAGGCGATCAGGGCGTATTGAAAGCTCACAGGATTAACTGTGTGGTCTTAGTAAATGTACACAACACAGGCAAAGAGGGAAAAAATTTGGCTGTCACACAGCTCAAAACCCCCCTCCCTTTTCTCCAGGCTTAATCTGATTTTTGCCAACTTCCTTTGATCTGCCAGGGCCAGGCAAGGCAGGTCCACACAAACAGAAGGACTAAATGTGGAGATTAGCCTCATCCTCCCGCCCGGCTCCTAAGGCCTGATTAAGTCTGGCCTCTCTCAATTGTCTCGGAGCTGGCTGCCAGAGTGGCCCGGCTCAGAAGGAGGCAGGATGAAGGCTGATTCTGTAATGGACACTGTTTTATCCCCGTGCTCTGAGAAGATTAGGCCTGGGGGTGTCACATTAGCCATGATCTCAGGAACTCTGCTCGTCTCTCACCGGTTTCAAACACCTCTGCTCTGCCTTAGAACAAACAGGGAGCTAGGGCCCCAAGGCCCCATGTCGGGCATGAATAATTACCCCTGCGAAGTGTTTGAAGATCACAAAGTGCTGTGTAAATTACTCAGTTTGGGCTTCACTTGGGGTGATTTGCGGTGACTTACTGAATCTTTTCACAGTTCGGAATTAAACTTTCTCCAGCACAGGACGAAGGTTGCCTCATAACTGACAGGCCTCCTCTCAGATCAGGCCATGAATCAGATCCTGCCAGAGTCAAGTGGTGCAGGAGGCAGAGCGACCCTTCCTGCCTCTCAAAGGGACCTCAGCCACCTGTGCCTGATCAGCATTAGAGCAGCAACCCAAAGCCTGAGGCGGGGAACAGCCTGGTTCACACACAACATTCAGTGTGGTTATGGTAAGACGGCCTGAGTGACTTTCTGACTAACATGGTTTACTTTCTCTTTCTTTTTAAACATGGTGTAGTTCTTTAATTAGCAAGGGCAAACAGTAGAGGAGGAGGAGGGTGTGTTTGTGGGGAGAGTGGGGGGACTTGAAGGATTCTAATTGGGGAAACAATATCATTAAACATATTTCAATTACAGAGAATTAGCCCAGGTGGGAGGTCCCCGACAGAGCCAGCTCTAGATGACAGTGGTATCCACCCAAGTTACTCTTGTGCCAGCCCTGTTAGCACCTGCTGAACAGAGCAGGGCTTTTGATTCTGAACCCAGTTCTACCATAGATTGTCTGTGGCCATATATGACCAGCAAGCAGACAGATCACCACCCATGCATTCTTTGTATTTTCATAAACAATAATTGCCTTTTGTAAACCATGATTATAATGTAAACAGCAAACTCCAAGATCAGAATTCAAGGTGATCTTTAGTCTTGCTAAATATTTTGGACAAAAACTAGGAACATAGATAACTGCTTCAAGGGACTTCTTTTGAAACGTCATTTTCTTTTAACATATTTGTTTTTATCATTATTGTTTTTTGCGCATGTGGTAGTGGGGTATGAATCCAGGTGCCCATGGAGACCAGAGGAGGAAACAGACCGCCTGAAATCTGGAATTGCAAGATACTGTGAGTCACCAGACCCGGTCTCTAGGAGCTGAAAGAGCTGTGCACACTCTTACCCACTGAGCTGTTTATCTGCCTGTACCCACTCACAAGCACAGGGCATTAATGGTGAAGAGTCTGGGTGTGTGATGGCATGTATAGCCTTTCTCCTAGAAAGCTGTGGCTCCAGTGATCAGGTTTCTATCAACACAGAAAATTGTAAAGAGACCTTTGATTGTACACATGACATTGTCACAGGCTAGGAAAGGAAAACATAAAAATTAGACATGGGAGTATTCAGCCCATCCAGTAAAGATTGGGTAGTGTGCTTTCCATGAAAGTGTTGCTTTCCTATGTGCTTCAACCTGGTAATGCTGGCTAGATATTCCTAATGAAGGTTTTCAGGGTCCCATTCTGAAAATGTTAATGATGTGGTACCAGAAAAGCGTCCCTCATCCTTCATGCTGTATTGTGTTACTGTTTTTGTGTTATTACTAAGACATGTTGTCATCTAATAAAGACCAAAAAAAAAAAAGAAAATAGACTAACAGATAAAACTCAAATATACTAAACACTGACTTAAAGTAGGGTAGGTAAATCAGAAAACAATTCAACATAATTTATAATTTTTCCTTGCCAAGAAAGGTAACATCATAGTCCTTTTAAATTAGGCCAGTTGGTGGCAAGCTACATCATTTGCTTAGTAGCAAAGGAGAAAGCCATGCCCAGAGGCCAGGTCAGCTTCAGGCTTGTGTTCACTGGAAGCTCCCAAGTTCATGACTGACATACACAAAACAAAACTGCCAAGCATTTGTAATAGAGTCTCACTACTTGGAAGCTGGGTGGTGGGATCCACCTTAACCATTGTTTTGGTTCTCAACTTTATTTATGTATTAGTTAACGTTCTGCGGCTGTTTGCCTGTAGCACCAGGTGGAACGGTCTGGGAATCTGGGATCTCCTCAGAGCCTCCACACCTCTCCACTGTGTACTCAGTGTGGAGGAGAGGGGAAACATTTGCAGTAGTAATAAATGGATTCCTAGCACTCTTCATCATCATGGCTTTCTCCGAGGCAGAGTGCTCTACAACCTTCTCCTAAAATTGTGGCCCTTTGATACAGTTCCTGATGTCGTGATTACCCCGATCATAAAATTATTTTCATTTCCACTTAAAAACTGCTAAAAACTTTAATGAAAATATCTGTGTTTTATGATGGTCTTAGGCATCCTCTGTGAAAGGGTTATTCAACACCCAAAGGGGTCACAACCCACAGGTTGAGAGCCTCTGGGGAAAGTTGTTTACCACGCTGGCTCAGCAACTCTGTGAGGTAGAATTGTCATCGATTATACTCTTCATCAAGGAAACTGGAGTGACTGAGAGGTCGAGTCCCATGACACTCATAGTGGTAGAGCTGTAGTGTTAGCCTTAGATCCTTCGCTCTATAGACCAACTGGTGAAGTTCTTGGGTAAAAGGAGGAAGACCCATTCCAGCAGGACACAGGAAGGGCTGGGCTAGGCTCTTTAGAGATCAGCACAGAAGCTGAGCCCAATGTTTCACAGCTGCAAATTGTGAGTGCACCTGTTTGAGATAGGGATGTGCAACAGCTGAAGGTCACGAGTTCAGAATCCATGGAAGGGCTTTTTGGATAACACTGAAGATCAGGCATTTGGAGGCCTGGCTCTACCCACCAGACCAAGGCAAACAGCTGACTTCCGCTATGCTGCAGCAGAGTAAATATGAAATCAGGTGCACCCTTCAAGGGAACATTGAAAATTTATTTGTTTCATTTTTTTTTGGAGACAACATATAGTTTTGGTACCTGGGCTGACCTAAACTCCTGACCTCACCTGGTCTTCCTGCTAAGTGTTAGGACTGTGAACCACTACCCCTGGCTCACGGGAAGGACTTCTGAATTCTGAAATCCAGTTCTAGCAATAGATCCTTTGAATCATTCCTCCTGATGAATGTCAGTGTGGCTATGCTATGAACCCAGGACACTTCCCTTCAGTCAGTAGAGACGATTTACCTTTTCTGTGACTTAATTGAATCTTTAGTGAAACATAGCCTGTCATTTGCCACAGTCCGGTGTAAACACCAGTCAAGTACACTGTGACCCAGGTCTAGAAATCCAGGCAAAGGATATGCAAAATATGCTAACCTTCCCCTGTGGGCAGACGACCCTTTGGAAGCCACTCTTTAAATCTCTCACTCCTATTTGAAATGTGGAGATGAGGGACCAAGGTTCCCAGGCTCTGACCACAGGGTTCCTGTGCAGAAGTGGCATTATTCCTGCATAGAAAACTCCTGGGTATCCTGAGACACAACCCCAGCCTGTCAAAGACAAGAAGAAAGTGGCTTACCCTGCTGGGCCAAGCTTGCGCAGTTGATACACAGCTTTGTCATGTTTGGTTCATTCAGATGACAAAGAAAGAATGGGTGGTATTATTTTCATCTTTATTTAATAGTGTTACTGCTAAGGATCTTAATGAAAATATGTAAATGTTCTATATGGGCATGCTCTAAGATAATGGACCAGGCCCTTCCTGGACCCTGCAATTGTACTCAGATCTCAGTGGATGCTCCCTCCCTCTGGCAGGAGGTATAGACCAGTGTGTGGCTCACACAGGGACAGCACTATGGTGAGTCACAGGGAGAAGGCAGAGTTCATAGTTCTTATGGGATCTTCTCAAAGCAGAAGAGGACTCCATGCAAACATGGCATTCTCTCCCATGGATAGTCAAGCATAGCGATCTTAAACTATACAGACATTAAAAACTTAGGTCCACCATCATTCTTAGGAATCCCAGCGTTACATTAAGACACACTGTGAGACCTTCAGTATGTAAGCTGAGTTCATGTGCCTCAGTGTCTTTATCCATATCATAGGAACAATGGCAGTACACCTCTCTTAGAAGCTGTCTTACTTTTGGTGTCAGGGACAGAATATGTTCATGCAGTCATTAACAGGTGTCCAGCTGTGCACTCAAGGTCATGGGTAGGTAACACGTAGAAGAGTAAAACAAGTCTTGCCATTGAGGGCAGCAGAAGAGCAGGATGGAGAACTGAAACACAAATGTAGCAGGCAGATATAGTATTAGTCATCATCCAATGCGGAGATGAGAGCAAGATGGGTGGGTCCTCCAGCCTCGGGGGAAGCTGGGCTGAAGGAGACCCTGAGAGGATTTGAAAGGAAGAATGGCTTGGTTGATGGCCAGGCTGTGTGAGCACACATTCATCACTGCTCCTGGAGGACACAGCTGAGACTGGAAACTGGGTATGTCATGGTTTTGCTCTGTACAAAGGCTATCCATGAGTGCTAAGCCCCATGTGCATGTGCAGAAGTCAGAAGTCAAGAGTCTGGGTGGGCAGGTAAGAAGGTCCCAAAGCCAACCAAGTGGGGACTGATGAGGCTCCATTGGATGGTTAAACTGAGAACAGGCAATAATTATATAACAGTGGCTAAACTAATGATGGTAGCACAATGACACCTTGCACAAGCAAGCACTGTGTAGCACATGCTGTCCCCAGTGACAGTATGTGGGCCATCTCTATTTTTATTCTCCCTATGAAATCTCACTTTTTGTGCAAAGGCTAATCAAGTTATGTGTAGAGAACTTGCTTGGTACATGACACTGTTCTGGACACTTTATCTATACTCTTATCAATCTCCACCATAGAAGTCCAGTTAAGATCATTCATACACTCATGCATTGAATAGCTCTAGGGAGCTATAGAGAAAAAGTCATGGGTGTTCCATCCCCTGCACATGCTTGTGGGCAACTACACAGTAACCTTTCCAAGTCTGTTGATTATTCCAGAGATATATTTTCCATATATACCAAGGTATGTTTTCCAGATTTTATGAATACTCCTTATAACCTCTAATGTAAATAAATGGGTATATTTGATTTACTAGCTCTAGATCCACTACTATCCACATAGGCTTATCAGCCTCTGGGATGCGGGCTATTCTGTTATCACAAGAGTTTTTAATAAAATCCACATCATTTTCTTGCTTCCAGGGGCTGTAACATTGGGGTCTGGGTCGGGGTGTCAATCTTACAGAGTCTTTGAGCTTTCCCTGCCCATGAACAAGTTTGAGAACTCAGATAAGCTGTTACCTCCTGAGACCTAGGTTGAAACCATAGTTTATTGGAATTTGTCTTTAGAGCAAAGAAAGAGACAAACAACAGGAAGAAGAACATGAAGGTATGTTGGTGTTTGCTTTACATCTGTGGCACTCAGCTGGCCTCCTGCATCCGGTGAACCCCAGAACACTTTGCTGTAGGGATGATGCCTAACTGTGCCCCTGCATGGGTACAAGGAAATGCACTTGTCCCACCCACCTCTGTAAGGAAGCCTCCCGGCTCCTCTTCAGCCTTACCTCTTCATTTATATGGTGCTATTTTAAGCTGCCATGTTGGACACCACCATTTTTTTTCTTCTTTGCTGCTGAGGGGACAATTCTTTCCCATCAGCCAGATGCCATGCCTTGATTTAACAATGCTTTGCTATTGGCTGGAGCACTCCTCATGCCCAGGAGCTGCAGCCAGGGGCATGGGAGCCTCCTTTGATTTTCTAATCCTCAGCTCCTCTGCCTGCCTCTGTGCAAGAAGTTCTCTGGGTTCAGATTCCACCGCAAGAATCCCCAGAGATAGGGACGGTGCTCGAAGGAAAGGAGGCAAGGTCAGACCTCAGAAAGGAAACGCTCTGCCTTTGAAAACTGCAAGGGTCAGTTCGGTAATTAGCCAGCTGAAGTGAGCCATGGCCAAGGCCCACCAAACTCGCCAGCGGCTCTTTGGTAATGAGGAGGGGTCTTTGTCTGTACACTGGCTGGTATGCTGACACCTGGTCTTTTACTACATAGCAGAGCTCTCGATCCATAAGGTTTATTAATAGAGATTAATCAATAAAGATAGACATGGAGTTCTTTGGTGCAGCACACAAGGTCAGCCAAGTGCAGGCACTGCCAGCCTCTCACTCAGCCCCTGATCTTTAATTGATGTCCCCTGCTAAAGAGGCCACCAGAGGACAAGTGCCATCTGCCATCCAAATCCTGAGCCTCTTCTCTTCAGGCCTGAGGCAGAGCCATGCTGAACTGAGCCATACTGCCCTCTGGGATGGGTGAGCAGGCCAGCAAGCTTGCACGCAGACCTGTGCCTTCACACTGAGGATGCCCCAGTGTTCCAGGGACTGTGCTTGTACACTCTTCTACCTTTCCTTGTCCCTGGGTGACTTTACAGCTGTGACGTCAAGGGTCAAGATGCATTTTTTATGTTAAATTTACATTCTTACATGTTGGTTTCACCACCTTGGGAAATGAAGCTGTCATATTGTGCTGTGTGATTTTTCCTGGGGAGACAGAAAGGAAATGTTTGTCCAGAGAGAGTTACTAATGTGACACACGAAGTGTGTCTTAATGAAGTGGTGAGTTGCCATCCGAAGCTTGCATGGCCCGCCAGCAGATGCAGTACTGAAAATCCCACCGGAACATATGCAATTTCTTGGGAAAACTGAATTCCTGGATTTCCTAAGAGTTGCAGGTAGTTTGGACAGAGACTCTTTGTCCCAGAAATGTATCCATTTCATAACCTTAGATTAAAAGGGCTTTTTAATATTATAAGTCTCTGCTTCCTGCATCTTGACAATTACATTCCCAGAGTCTTCTGAGCCACGATCCTCCTACTAGAAGGGGAAGCAGGAGCAAGCTTCCCTCCTCCTCATTCCATTCAGCGGTGACTGCCCTCAGAGCACAGGGGAACTGCATTGACTGCAGGCCTGATCCTCCTCGATGGCTCTCCATCATTTTTCATCCCTAGGACACGTGGGTAGGGGCCAGCCTCTGTTTCATAGGAGCCAAGTGTTCTTGGCCTGCAGAGCCCTGCAACCTGAGCAGGGGAGGGGCTGTTTGTGGAGGTGAAAGGCTAGGGTTAGCACATTTACAAACCCCTCACCTTCTTTGTCTAGATGTTCTGCTGGGTATGTGTGCCAAGTGCGCAAGCCAGGGAAACCAGAGGAAAAGTGTTCAGAGCCCCCTCCAAAGTCCCAAAGGCCAGGGGTACCACACCAAGAGCCTTACTGTGCCATGTAATTACTCAGCACAGTGATGTTGGGCTAGGAGATCCCCATTTTCGTGTTGTTCTTATCTTTTGTTCAGTGACTTTTAGTGGAAACTACTACATGGTAAATGAATCATGTCACTTTTCCCCATCCCTGGTTCTTTGATGACACCCTTGAGCCCTGCTTCCAATGTATAGCATGGTCCACACACCTCACGCCCATTCCCACAAAACACAGGCTTCTCTTCCTTTATGATTCTGCTAGATTGCTGTGGATGAATTTGGTGGACTAACAAAGTAGAAGTGTTTCTCTTTTTTTTCTTTTCTTTTTAAATTCCCTTCCGCATTTCCACCATTCCTCCATTCCTTTTGTTTTCTTGTGTTTGTGTGTGTGTGTGTGTGTGTGTGTGTGTGTGTGTGTGTGTGGTGTGTGTGTGTGTGTGTGGTGTTTGGTGTATGCATATGTGTGTGGAATAGAGTATGCCAACAGGTGGAAAGGTTGTACCACACTTCTTATTCCTGTAAAAAATCGAGGTCTCTCTCTGAACTTAAGTAAGAGCCAGCAGGCACAGGGCTGGTGTTGCGGGTGTGCCCAATTCTGCTCGTTTTCTGCTGGGGGTTTCAGCTTATTCCTCCAGCCTATGTAGCTATGCATTCTTCCTACCATCTAAAAGGAGGCTCTCGTTTGCTCGGTTTTACATTCTACCCAAGGAAGGGAAAGGTGCAGTCAGCTCCTGCTCCATTTGCTTGAATTTTCTGCACCAAACACCATGTGAGCTCACCTGCACAGTGGGCTCATAGTTCCAAAGTCTCACATGCTAGGAAGGGTTTTCTACCTCTAGTTCTTACCCCTACGGTACTGTACTGCTTCATACCCCAGAGGATCTGCTGCTCTGTGGGTAAATGCTGACTTGGGCAATGGGAGTAGTTTTGTCTCTGGTATGTTTAAGGCATTAAACAACTAAGGCTTGGAGCTGAGGAGATAACGCAGCCATAGAAGAACTTGCCCTGTAAACACCAAAAACTACACATAAGCCAGTGTTGGGGAGGTGGAGATAGGAGTTCTCTGGGGTTACCTGGCCAGGCATTCTAGCAGAGTTCATAAATTCCACGGCAAGTGAGAGACCCTGTTGCAAAAGTAAATGGTAGCCAGAACTTGAGAAACAGCAACACCAGAGACCTCGGTATACATAAGTTCTCTTCTCTCTCTCTCTCTCTCTCTCTCTCTCTCTCTCTCTCTCTCTCTCTTCCTGTGACAAAATATGTTCTTTCCCCAGCCATCCCTATTTAATAATCCATGCTTCTTCTATTGTTGCATTGGCCAGGAGTTTATTTTAAGTCATGTAAGTAGAGAAATAGTCTGAGGGTAGAAGCCTAGATTTTCCCTGATTTGAGGGAATGTGCCTCTCAGGGGATTCTAAACTCAATCCAGTTGATGATAAGGACTAGCAAGTCTTTGTCAACTTGACATTGGAACATTAATATAAGGGCACAGGGCTCCATTTGGGGGGGGTCAGTATGGCCTGCCCAATGCACTGGGAATCTCGAAATATGCCTCTCCACTTTCTGTGAAGATTTCAACGCAGGGAGGAGAGAGTGTGCCAGGTCCTTCATTACATGGATAAGGGCCAAGACATTCATTTAAACTCAATTTAATCTTTTAAAGATCCATGAACAGTTACATTCTAAAGTGTAAGGGGCCAGATATAAGCCTGTGCAATATAAGAATTTTGGGGAACACAATATAGCCCATAATATAAACCCACACGCAATATTCCCTCTTGAGCTCACTTATCTGATAACAGCAATCATCAAGTTCCATCAGCTGTGCTTCTGACACTCAGTCCCTCTCCCACACTAAGCCCTCCATAGCTTTCTCTCAGAAACAAGGACATCAGCTGGTGCTTATAGACCATAGCATGCACCGAAGACCCACCAACCGTGTCCTAACTTCACTCTTAGAGGCCCAGCTGCCAGCTGTTTTCATCACACATGCCTAAGAAGCTTCTCAATCTTAATGAAGGTTTTGAATCAATGTCTCCATATGACCTCGACTGGCTTCAGACTTGCCATGATCCCCCTGCCTCCGCTTGCAGAAGTCTAGTATTCCCTACATCTGCCATCACACCTAGGATAAAGCTCTGCTCATTATTCCTTGACCATCTCCCACCAAGTTTTCCATCTTGGAAAACTGCAACTACATGATTAATGTTGCTGGAACTAAGATTTCCCAGCCATTATTGAATCTCCCCTGCCTGTTGCATCTAGGAACAAAGACACTGTGTCTAAAATATTCAAAATGTATTTAGACTCTAAACAGCCTCCCCCACTTTCCTCTACTTGTTATATCTCACTGCACTGCTGCTACAGGCTCCCAGCCCATCTTTCCATGTCCGTGATTCAATATCTGAGAACAATTAAAGCAACATTTTAAGATGTTGCCAGTATAGTGCCGTGTCATATTCAATTAAAATCCATGTTATCAATTGAAGTCTGGACATTAATTATCTCCAAGTTGATCTCCAGACCATTTCCCAGTGAAAACTCATGAGAGAGAGTAACAGATATAGATAGATAGATAGATAGATAGATAGATAGATAGATAGAAAGAAAGAAAGAAGATAGATAGATAGATAGATAGATAGATGATAGATAGATAGATAGATAGATAGATAGAGATAGAGAGATAGAGAGATGATAGAAGATAGTAGATTTGGAACGTTCAATTCATATAACATGTTCCCAAACTAATTTAAAGTGGTATATGAACAAATGAACTTAAGGTAAAAAATGCATAGGTAGAAGAATTCATCTAGTCAGGTTGCTGAAGGCTTCTTAAAGAGAGGGAATGAACACACACACACACACACACACACACACACACACACACACTTTCTACATCCAGAAAAAAGAAGAAAAGAAGTCTGAAATTCATATTACATTAAACTATTTCAGAAATTGTTTAGTAATCAAAAACTACAGAGAGGCCACACAGGCAGGGGTGGTGGGGTGGTGGCAAAGAAAAAGAGAAAAGACAGTTGCAACACAAATGTAGGGGAAAAGCTTATATCCAGAATATAAAAGTCTTGACTGATTATGAAAAAACAGAGGCAGTCTTATACAAATAAATCAAGATGCTGCTCAAAAGAATGCAACAAATAGCCAATAAGGTGTTCAAAGTTACATTTGTCCTCGGAGTCACTTGCATAGAGGAAGCCTTGATGAATTAACCCTCGGCCTATCTCCATGGAGACATAAGAGATGGACAGTGGCAAAGACTGTAGAGGATATGGAATAACTCAGAAAACACACAAGAGCCACCATCACTTCAGCTGAATGCTCACACACTCCATGAGGAGGTACTTTGCAACTGGTCTGCAGTAAACACAGATGACAGTCCTTTGGAAACAAAAGCCAGTTGATGATGTCCATACAATATCATTCTTGATAAGCCAAATTAAAAACAGCCTGCGTTAGTCAGGTGTCTGTTCTTGTAACAAAATACCTGAGGTAATTCGCTTACCAAGAAGAAAGGTAAATTAAGCATGTGGTCCTAGATTAAGTTGGCCATTTGCCTTGGGCTTTGGGGTATATAGATGCGTCATGTCGGAACTACACGGCAGAGCAAAACTACCTAACTTCTGAGCCTGGAAGCAGAATGTGGAAGAGCCTAGGATCACACAATCTCTTTGAACAACTCATGATCTAACGTTTTCCCAATAGGATCCACATTTTTCAGGTAGTACTACCTTCCAGATAACACACAGTCACCGAGTCTTATGTACCATGCCAACTTCAGGAGCACATTCATCCAAACCACAGCATAACCAAATGCCATCCCAACACTGGAACAGAGAGAAGGATGTTCAACCAACTATAAGTAATCCAAGTGCCATGCCAGCAATAGAATAAATGGACAACAGTGTTCATAGAACATGGTGTAACTCAAGTGCCAAGCCAACAGTTGTCTGAATGAACAGCAATGTTCATAGGTTGTAGAATAACTCAAATGTCATCCCAACAGTAAAACAGATAGATGTAATATTTTAAGATTATAGTGTGACTCAAGTGCCGTGCTAGCAGTAGGACACCAATGGATGGTGGTGTTCAACCCTAAACTAGAGGGGAAGAGATCACAATATATAGTTTTGTGGAAAGCCGTTCTTACCAGGGTGCCTGCTTCCTTCTGTCACACAGGAAGTAGCATCCTTCTAGACAACATCCACACTTCTTTTCAGCTTCACAGCTTACAGCTTTGGTTCATCATAAGCAAAGATATGATGTTGCATGAGGAATAAGCAGTGCCACTGTGTGTCCAGTTTCTCCATCATGGCATCTATATGCAGTGAGTGCACAAGGTCAGCTGAGCACCTTTCCGTCTGGGTGAGAGGAGATTTCACAGTGGCTGGTCTGGGAAAATATCATTCCAAGCTCACCATTTTGCAGTAGCAGATTACAACAAAGGCCCTAGCGGAGGGGTGTGATGATCCCTAGTCACCCAGGTAAGCTGTTTATGGCTCCTCCCCGGCCATTAGCAAGTTATGCTTGAGTGGACACTGAGCCATGTTTCCACAAAATGTGTGAATAATTTAAAGTGAAAGCCTAAAGATTTGTGTATAAGGGTTGGCATATGAGTCTCTTCATAGAGACAGCTACACCACATTCTAAATTTGGTCCAACGCATAGACAGTTTCAACAACAGCACAATGAAAGGTTCGAGGCCACCTCTAAACAATAGTTTGTAAATAGAAGCTCTTTTTTTTTTTCCAGCGCTGGGGACCAAACCCAGGGCCTTGTGCTTGCTAGGCAAGCGCTCTACCACTGAGCTAAATCCCCAACCCTGTAAATAGAAGTTCTTGAGGAAGGTGGATAAAGCAGAATTTATACACATACGTACCCAAAGACAGATAAGCATACGGGCACACACACCACACATACACAAAGAAGGGGAAGGAAGGAGGAAGAGGGGAAAGGAAGAAGGGGAGAGAGAGAGAGAGAGAGAGAGAGAGAGAGAGAGAGAGAGAGAGAGAGAGAGAGAGAGAGAGGAGAGCGTATTGAAACAGTATCTCAAGCTGTGGGCTGCAACCACACATTGGGACATATAACTGAATACAGGATATGAAAACATGGCAGCAGTAAAGTTCCTGAAAAATCAACAATCAACAACTAATTCCAAAACAAAAATGTAACAAATTCAAGGTGTTCCTGATAGCATGCAGCTGTGCCCTGTTGTACCACATGCCCTTACTGCAGCCTTGGCTCTAATTGTGCGACATCACACCTTGGACTATGCATGCAGTCACGCATACGATCACACATACAGTCGTTCAACACTGTAACACTGTGACACCTCACCTCAAAGGTAGGATTGCGCGCAGCCTGTGATGGTCTGCTGCACTCTTACAGTACATGTGGAGTTTTCCTTGCTTACCTGATAGTTTAATTACAGAAAGCAAAAGCTTTTAATATTTTATAATACTCCTCAGAAAATAAGCATCATACTGATGTGCGTGGGTTTGTGTGTGTCCTCTGTATGTGATAGTGAGCCACACCCATAAAATCTCAACAACATTATGACTTAAACACGACCTGCCTAATGACAACACCAGGAGACATGCCAACATGAATACAGGAACCTTCATAAAGCTTTAGCCGTATATGAAGCACTACAACCAATCAATGACTGCTGAGGGAGTGTCTTAGTCAGGGTTTTTATTCCTGCACAAAACATCATGGCCAAGAAGCAAGTTGGGGAGAAAAGGGTTAATTCAGCTTACACTTCTACATTGCTGTTCATCACCAAAGGAAGTCAGGACAGGAACTCACACAAAGCAGGAACCTGGAGGCAGGAGCTGACACAGAGACCAGGGAAGGATGTTGCTTACTGGCTTGCTTCCCCTGGCTTGTTCAGCTTGCTTTCTTATAGAACCCAGGACTACCAGTCCAGGGATGGCACCACCCACAGTGGGCCCTCCCACCCTGGATAACTAAGAAAATGCCTTATAGCGATATCTCATAGAGGCATTTCCTTAAGGGAGGCTTCTTTTTCTGTTATAATTCTAGCTGTGTTGACACACAAAACCAGGCCATAAAGAGAGGGACAATCATATTCTCCAGTGATAAGCCCCTTTATCCCAGGTGTCCATCCCTAAAATGCATATACATGCAAGCAATAATACGTGGACTGGTGTGCGTGCATGAATTTATATATATATATAATTAAGGAATAAGAGGTCATGAATTTGAGAGGGAGTAGGATGACACAGGAGGAGTTGGCATGGGAACAGCAGGGTGAGAATGATGTAAATCCATTGCTTCTAAATGAAATTCTCCAAATTATAAATTTTAAATTAATAATTAGTCTACTCTGGATTGGATTAGATTAAAATTTTTTTAAATTTTCCTTTTCAATTGCTAATTTAATTTTAATAAAATTTGAATTAATTTTGGACTGGGATTAGGACAGAATTTCCAATAGTTTCTGAAGTATCCCTGTTTTAGTTAGGGTTGCTATTGCTGTAAGAAACTACCATGGCTCAAAGCAGCTTGACATCACAGTCCATTACCAAAAGGAAGTCAGGGCAGGAACCTGGAGGAAGGGGTGAGTTAGACACCACGTTTGCTGCTTACTGGCTTGTTCCTCATCATCCTGGTTTCTTATAGAACCCAGGTCTGACAGCTCAGAAATGGCTCCACCCACAATGAACCAGGCCCTCTTACATCAATTATTAATCAAGAAAATGCCCTATAGGCCAATCTGGTAGAGGTATTTTCCTTCATATCAAATTATTCTAGCTTGTGTCACTTTAAGAAAAAACAAGCCAGAACAGGTCTAGCTATTCTTCTGTCATTTGGTATTGTGTACTTAATGTAAGTGGAATTATAGCATCGATGATCATACAATCAAAATAGCAACAACCTCATAACAGTGTTGAAGATCTTTTGCATTCTGCAGAGATCCTTTGCATTCAGCCAAGATTTAATTCCCAAACATACAACTGATCCATGTCATTAATATGCAAGTCTTATTTGGTCTTTAATAGAGAGTAGGATCATATATACACCTAAGGATTATCTTAAACTTCTTTATGATATTTGTATCAGTAATTGTCTGACTTGTATGTGTACTACAAGCGCCTGGATGTCACACGTTTCTCAGGATAAAATCTGTAGTGTGAAAAAAGTTGAAGAAACAAGTGGAAACCTTTATTCTGTTTTCCCAGACCAGTGCCCTGGGTCTGTGATTATCATCAGACCCAATACTTCCTCTGAGGCAATTATACTTTCTTCTGAAACAAGAGGGAGCATAAAGTTGAACCTCACAGTGTTACTTTAATCCGGAAAGTCCACTTCCACATTTTCCTGGTACCCTTACCCTGAGGGGTTTACTGCAGACATGCCCAGACCTAGGAGTATTCTCCATGTGCTGAATATCCATTAACAATTTTCTCCTTCCGACTTGGACCCTCCAGAACCAACTCTGGACTTCATCTTCCACCTCCCAGCCAGGATACTCTGCCCATTCCAGTCTAGTCCCTAGGGAACAATTGTAGCCATCAGAATCAAGGAAACAAAAACCTACTTCTCCCCCCCACAGACAACACTCTTTCTGAATTATAGAAGCCATGGTCCTCTGTGGCCATCCCGGCTGTCTGGCCTTCATCCCCCCTGCTATAGCCCTCCACTGTCTGTCTGACATCTCTGGCCTACTCTCAGTCTGGAAATTCCTTTTCCAGTAGGCTGTCACTATCCTGTATATGCTCACCCTTAAACATGGACATTGGGGTTGATTGCTTGTCCCCTCACTGATTTCAGTATCACCTCACTGTGTGGCCAGAAAGAACAGTGCCTCACCCATAAAATATCCTTGAGAAGCTTCTGTTTAACTATCAATACTCAGGTGTTATGTGGATTGAATATGTTCCACCTAGGGAATGTCTTTATTTGAAGGTGTGACATTGTTGGAGTAAGTGTGGCCTTGTTCGAGAAAGTGTATCATTGTGGGCATGGGTTAAAGACCCTCATCCTAGCTTGCTGGATGTCAGTCTTCTCCAAGCAGCCTTCAGATAAAGATGTACAACTTCCAGCTCCTCCTGCGCCATGCCTGCCTAGACATTGCCATGCTCCAACCTTGATGGTAATGGGCTGAACCCCTGAATATCTAAGCCAGCCCCAAATAAATACTGTCCTTATAAGACTTGCCTTGGTCATGGTGTCTATTCACAGCAGTAAAACCCTAACTAAGGTAGGTATCTTAAGGTTTTTCAGGGTGTCCAGGCTATATACACAGTCCTATGGACAATATTACCAATATAAACCCAGGTCAGCTGGTTATAGGCATTTCCTTAACCTGCCACAGAATTCACATGGCATAAGCAGGGGTAAGAACCTAGTTGCAATTAAAATTCTCAGTAAGATCTCTTTTGAAGTATTTCTTTCAATGAATCCCTTAAAAGTCCCAAGAAGGGAGGATTGTTTATGACTTTGGGACTTTTGTGGATGGAGACCCATCATTAGAATCTGTTTGTAGACTATGTCCTGCAGCCTTGTGATTCAGCTGCCCAACTGAAGCTTCAAGATGTTTAGCCACAGAGACACATCCTGACAATATCAGAGATGCAGCAGAAGTTTTCCCAGCCATCTCATATCTAACTCCTTCCCAGCTGCTGTCAGTATGAGAGACCGATAATGAGAGGGAGATTCTCTGTAGAACTGAAGTTCTGAATCAATGAGAAGGTGCCTGGCCCTGGTTTTTGAGAAGCATCTTCATGTCCATTTCCTCCACAGTACCACAAGAGGCAATGCACCAAACTCAGAGGAGGCAGACTATTTACCAAATGGACAGTTCAAATAGCTTTCTAGTATTCCACAAGCATATCTTTCTTTGAATGAATGTTCTTCAGACCAGCAATTTTCCTGCAGAGAAACTGAGGATGCCTGCCCAGAGTGAAAGGAAAGCAGAGGATAGGAAGAGAGGGAGTGAGTAGCACGGGTTGTAGAGGTGAGGCTCATCTCATTCTGGGAGACTACAGAGCATCCATCATGTCTATGCTTTCCCTATACATGCTCTCCAGTTCTTAACTAACAATTCAAACATTTGCTATGGGGTGGCCATTTGTCAGGCTAACTGGGGGCAGAGCCCCAATATTACTATGGAGATGGGGAGGGGCTACCAAAAAAAGTTTGCCCTTAACTCTTCATATATCAGTGATTCTTGACTTCAGAAGACTCTTCCTTTGGGATGCTCACTGCAATGTCTCTTTGAAGAGTTTGCTTTGCTTCACCGATAACATCTACTCAAACTATCTGTCTTTTGACTGAGTTCTTTTCTTCCAGAAGACAAAAATGAGAGATCCTGTAATAGTAGGAGAGTTGAAGCCAGTACACAGGTCACATTCTGACAGTTGAAATAGCCAAGACGCTTGGGTGAGGTAGGCCGAGGTGTTTCAGGCCTTGTTTCTGTTTGCATTATTAAAGGAATTGGCGATCCACTACCACTACATTGTGTAGCTTCAGGTTTAGACTGTAAGACACACATTGAGCCTAGCTGCAAGAGACTGAGCAGCCAAGATGAGAAGCTGCTTTTACAGTCCTGAAATAGCCCTGGACTCAAAGTTACAGCAGAGGGCAGTAGGAGGGCTATAACTTCCTCCCTGAGCCCACTCATGTCTGAGCTAATTATCCTGTGCCCATCCAATGTTCTCTATTCATAATGCTCAAAGGGAATCTAGCTCAAGGTTAAAATAAGATCAGCCAAGAACTCTGATCTCCTGAGAAGTAGGCAAAGAAAAGCCTTCAAGGTGTCTATTAGACCTCCAAGCCTCTGGACAGAGGGATATAGGAACAGTCAGCTGCAGGTACCTGCAGTTGTATTCTGCTCCTGGAACTGAACTGAACTGGTCAAAGAGCTCCCTGCACCAAAATCCTGTAGAGGAGAGAGCTGGACCCTCAGAAGTGCAGACATTCCTGAGAAATCAGAGGAGACTACCCTCTGCCCACATTCCCAACCCAAGAGGAGTCTCCTAGTGCCATCTGTGCCCCCTGGGCACAGGGAACTAGGAGCAGTCAGGCGCAGGACCCTTCTGATTCCTACCTGTGCTGAGAACTGAAAGACAGTCACCAGGAGTGGCTACACACCTGAGAACCGAACACCTGTTCCCAGAAACGGCTGAAAGAAAACAGAAAAATAGTTCTACAGGAGTGCTGACAAAGAGGCCTACAGGAGGGCAAGTCACTGTCAGAAACAGCAAGACGAGCTAACACCAGAGACAACCTGATGGCAAGAGGCAAGCACAGGAACCTAAGCAACAGAAACCAAGACTACCTGGCATCATCAGAACCCAGTTCTCCCACCAAAGCAAATTTTGGATATCTAAACACAACAGAAAAGCAAGATTTAGATTTAAAATTACATTTTATGATAATGATGGAGGACCTTTTTTTTTTTTTTTTTTTTTTTTTTTTGGTTCTTTTTTTTTTTCGAGCTGGGGACCGAACATAAGGGCCTTAACTCCCTAGGTAAGCGCTCTACCGCTGAGCTAAATCCCCAGCCCCGATGATGGAGGACTTTAAGAAGGACATAAATAACTCCACTTTAAGAAATGCAAGACACCACAAGTAAACAAGTAGAAACCCTTGAAGAGGAAACACAAAAATCCCTGAAAGAATTACAGGAAAACACAAACAAACTGATGAAGGAATTGAACAAAACTGTCCAGGATTTAAAAATGGAAATAGAAAGAATAAAGAAAGGACAAAGGGAAACAACCGTGGAGATAGAAAACCTAGGGTAGAGATCAGGAGTCATAGCTGCAAGCATCACCTACAGAATACAAGAGATAGAAGAGAGAATCTCAGGGGCAAAAGATACCACAGAAACCATCGACACAACCATCAAAGATGATGTAAAACACAAAAAGTTCCTATCCCAAAACATCCAGGAAATCCAGGACATAATGAGAAGATCAAACCTAAGGATAATAGGTATAGAAAAGAGTGAAGACTCCCAACACAAAGGGCCAGTAAATATCTTAGCAAAATTATAGAAGAAAACTTCCCTAACCTAAGGTAAGAGATATCCATAAACATACAAGAAGCCTACAGAATTCCCAATAGAATGGCCAAAAAAGAAAAAAACAAAGAAATTCCTCCTGTCATATAATAGTCAAAATACCAAATGCACAAAACAAAGAAACAATATTAAAAGCAGTAAGGGAAGAAGGTCAAGTAACATATAAAGGCAAACCTATCAGAATTACACCAGACTTCTCACCAGAGACTATGAAAGCCAGAAGATTCTGGGCAGATGTCATACAGACCCTAAGAGAACATAAATGCCAGCCCAGGCTACTGTATCCAGCAAAACTCTCAATTAACATAGATGGAGAAACCAAAATATTCCATGACAGAAACCAAATTTATACAATATCTTTCTATAAATCCAACCCTACAAAGGATAATATATGGAAAACTCCAATACAAGGAGGGAAACTACCCCATACAAAAAGCAAGAAAGTAGTCTCCTTGCAATGAAAACAAAAGAAAAGACACACACAAACTTAACTCCACCTCTAACAATGAAAATAACAGGAAGCAACAATCTCTATTCCTTAATATCTCTGAACATCAGCAGATTTGATTCCCCAACAAAAAGACATAGACTAACAGACTGAACACATAAAGAGGACCCAGCATTTTGCTGCATACAGGTAACACACCTCAGAGACAAAGACAGACACTTCTCAGAGAAAAAGCTGGAAAACAACTTTTCAAGCAAATGATCCCCAGAAACAAGCTGGAGTAGCCATTCTAATATAGAATAAAATAGACTTTCAACCAAAAGTTATCCAAAAAGATAAGGAAGGACACTTCATATTCATCAAAGGAAAAATCCACCAAGATGAACTCTCAATCCTAAATATCTATGCTCCAAGGGCAGCTACATTCATAAAAGAAACCTTACTAAATCACATATTGCACCTCACACAATAATTAGAGTAAGGATTAAAAGAACTGAAGGGGCTTGAGACCCCATATGAACAACAATGCCAACCAGCCAGAGCTTCCAGGCACTAAACCACTACCCAAAGACTATACATGGACTGACCCAGGGCTCCAGTTGCATATGTAGCAGAGAGTAGTCTTGTTGGGGCACGAGTGGAAGGGGAAGCCCTTGGTCCTGTCAAGGTTGGACCCCCAGTGCAGGGGAATCCCGGGGCAGTTGTTGAGGGGGATTGGATGGGGGGAAACATCCTTATGGGGGAGGGGAGAGGATAGGGGACTTATGGACAGTAAACCAGGAAAGGAAATAACATTTGAAATGCAAATAAAGAAATATATCCAAAAAACAAACAAATAAATAAAAATAAATTAAATAAAGAAAAATAGGAAATGATCTGATTTAAACAAAAAGAAAAGAACTTGAGCACAATCTGCATTCATGATGTTGAGGAAGCCTGTGTACTGACTGGTTTTGTTTATCAACTTGACATAAGCTGGAGTCATCCCAGAGAAAGGAGTCTCCCTGGAGGAAATGCCTCCATGAGATCTAGCTGTAAGACATTTTTCTCAATTATTTATCAAGGGTGTGAGGGTCAGCCCATTGTGGGTGGTGCCATCTCTGGGCAGGTAATCCTGGGTTCTATAAGAGATCAGGCTGAGCAAGCCAGGGGAAGCAAGCCAGTAAGTAACATCCCTCCAAGGCCTCTGCATCAGCTCCTTCCTCTAAGTTCCTGCCCTGTGTGAGTTACTGTCCTGACTTCCTTTGGTGATGAACAGCAATGTGGAAGTGTAAGCAGAATAAACCCTTTCTTCCCAACTTGCTTCTTGGTCATGCTGTTTTGTGCAAGAATTCAAACCCTGACTAAGACAGCATGGCTCTTTCCTCTACAGCTTGTGTCTAGAAACAGAAGGCTTCTCATGGAGAACAGGATATCAGGGACCCAGAACACTGTAGCTTTCAACCTTACAGAGTCAGTGAGCAGAGAATGCAGCTTGAGCCCCTGAACTATTCCCCTATAAATGAAATTACATCATTCCGAGTTGGAAAGGGTAGAGAGCAACTCAAAGGGAAGATTTTGCCTCCTCTGAAAACCTCCCATCCAGAATGCCATGTGGGACTGAGAATCTGGCCTGGGACAAAGGGGCATGGTGGAACCCACAAACCTGCCCTGTGTATGTCACAAAGAAAAGGAGACCTCATGTTGAGGAGGAAAAATGCATCTGGGACCAGGAGACAGTGGGGGAGAAGAGAGACACCCTGGCACCTTCAGTGGAACCTGACCTGTCAGTAGCCATTCTACTAGCCCAAACACAGTGACCATGGGATTATTTTACACTATTCTATATATTATACTATATATACTGTACTTATTCTGTACTATGCCAAGCTTCCCTACCCCCACCCCATGGAGACCTGGCTTCTCTAGGCCACTGACTCTTTTTTTCTCCGAGTTTGCTTCCTGATGGTATCTGTCACCCACAAAGGACTGAACATGAAGGAGATGAGACATGGCTGCACTGAGCCAGACTGACCTGAATTCTCATTGTACAGTAGCACATTGTAGACCTTTGATATGCCAACCTATGGCTGGGGGATGGGGTTACTCTTAGTCCCATGGTAAGTCCAGGGCTAAACAGGTCACAGACTCGGGTAGTCACAACAGCCCCATCTGTACACAATGAAAAGCTGGGTTCCCCCAGAAAGACCTGCTGGTTGCATTACAAGAGCCTAAGGTTCTTCAACACAGTGAGCCTCCAATGCCCCTTTTAATTTTGGTCAGGGAAATTGCTAAAATCAACACACAAAATTTAGTTGGTTTGAGACACAGGAAGGGTTTTTGGGGAAAGGACACCAGGGTTGACAGGATGCTAAGCAGTCAGTAACCTGCCTACAGGCAAGCATGAGGACATAAGTCTGATCTCCACCCCCAATATATATATAAAGCTAGACACATTGACATCTGACTGTAATCCTAATGCTGATAATGCCATGGGGGACAGCAGAGACACAAGGATCTGTATGGCTTGCTTGAGAGTCACCCTAGCTGAGCCAATGACCTCTATGTTCAGTAAGAGACCTTGACACCTATAAGCAAGAAATCGGTCATTGCACTCTAAGAGATTAAGGTGGAAAGACAGGGAGATGGCTCAGTGGGTAAAGAAGCCTAATGACCTAAGGTTATGGCCTAGATTCCATAGTGTAAGGAGAGAACTGCCTACTTAAAGTTGTGTCCTCTGATCTTCTAACAATTTCTGTGATACTGGCTTGCCTGTACACACACACACACACACACACACACACACACACTAATTATCATCATAATAATAACAATAATTATGACATTTTAAAAAGATAATATATAGTAAGACTGTGGAAGATACCAGCATAGACCCAGGCCTCACATTTATATACATGAACATACAGAGACCTACACAGTAGAGGAAAATGATAGCTGAGTGTTGTGTTGTGGTCCACTCCTTCAGTCATAGAACTTAGGAGGCAGAGGCAAGTGGATCTCCAAGTTCAAGGTCAGCCTGGTCTACAAATTGAGTTTCTGGAATACCAGGGCTAGAAAGAGAAATCGTGCACCAATAGACAGACAGATGATAGATAGATAGGTAGATAGATAGATAGATAGATAGATAGATAGATAGATAGATAGATAGATAGATAAACAAAAGATTTCATGTATAACTTAATCATAAAATTAGGCCATGTTGAGGAATAAACCTGAAGAAGGGCCATCTGGAGGCTTGTATCTGAAAACCATACTGCACTGTGGAAAGACATTTTTAAGAAGCAAATACATGAAAAGGTATACAATGTTTGTAGGTTGAAAATTCAGGACTATAATGATATAAATCATGGAACAAGAGATTCCCTGTCCTTGCTATCACAATCTCAACAAAGTTGTTTTTTCACAAATTGAAAATTTTCTTCTGAATTCTAATATATCATTAGATCAATGTATCAAGGACCACGAATCATCCTGACCACCTTGCAGAGGAGCATGGATTGTCCTATGTTCTTGATGTCAAAGTTTACTACACAGTAGGAAGGAAGAAGAGTTTCAGGGTGGTATAAAAAAGAGTATAGCCCAAGAAACTAGAACAAACCTCCCAGAAATGAGTCCTCACGTCCATGATCAAATAATTTAGAAATGATGTTAAGATGACTGAACAGGGCAAGAAACTGCTCGACAACTCGACAAGGGCTACTGGAGAATGACATCCATGTATGAAGGTAAAGAACTGTCGGTCCAACCTTAAAGAGCACACACAAAGCATGCACCCTGTTAATTCATAGCCTTAATGTGAAATTGCACATTCTAAAACTCTTGGAGAGAGTAGCTTAAGAGCAAAAAAACTTGGCATGATTTCTTGGCTGTGACAAAAATAAATGCATGTAACAAAATGCTTGTATTTTTATACAGTAAGTCTGACTTTAGGACATCATTCTTTTTTATTTTATTTTTTACTTTTTATTAGATATATTTCTTTACTTACATTTCAAATGTTTTTCCCCTTCCTGGTTTCCTGTCCATAAGTCCCCATCCCCTCTTCCCCTCTCCCTCCCCCATACGGGTATTCCTCCATATATCCCTCTTATTGGCGCCCCCCTTTTTCCCCTGTACTGGGGGTCCAACCTTGGCAGAACCAAAGGATTACCCTTCCACTGGCACCTCAACAAGGCTATTCTCTGCTACATGTGCAGTTGGAGCCCTGGGTCAGTCCATGTATAGTCTTTCAGTAGTGGTTTAGTCCCAACATTATTCTTAAAATTAAACAGTATAGGGTGCTGGAGGGAAGGCTCAGCAGTTGAGAGCACTGTCCTCACAGAGGATCTAGGTGCAAGTCCCAGCATCTGCATGGCTGCTCATACCTTTCTGTAACGACGCCCTCTTCTGCCCTCGTTAGGTGTCACATGCACATTGTGCATAAACACAAACCTCTGATACAGATACAATAAAAATAGATAAATCTTTTTGAAAAGAACTGTGCATCAAAGGCTATGATAGAGTAACAAGACAGTTGCTGGCTTGGGAAAAACATTTTCAAGCCATCAATATATTAATGTCTAGGGCATATAAAAAGCACTTGCAATGAAATAACAAAAAGATAAATAAAAATGAGCAAAAGATTTGGACCCAAGGGTACATGAACATCATACTGTGCATGCACTAGAATGGCTGGTACTGGCTGTAAAGGTAAGTAGCAAGGGAAAACCCAGGAAGATGAGGGAGAATGGAGCTCTGTGCAGTGATGTGGAAACTGTTGAGCGGCAGACACTCTACGTGGAAAAGGGAGTTGGTGTCGGTTCTTCTAAAGAAACCATCACTATTCACCACATTACCCAGCAACTATATCTCAGGATTCATTCCAATAAAAAACAGACAAACAAAGAAAGAAACAAGAGAGGCAGGTGGTGACAATGAGAGAGGGAAGAGCTAGTCCAGTGGTCCTGAAAGTGTGGGGTGGGTGGGGGTAAGTCACCTCTGAACCTGGCAGGGATAAAGTTCTCAGTTGCTTCCTTGCCATGAGCTTCTTTGTTGGCGGCTTCCTCACAAAGAATATTGTGTTTTACTTTTTTATGGAACTGGAATGAGTTGAAATACATTGAGAATATCTACCAGCTGCTACTTATACACAAGGGAGGTTAGAAACTAAGCCAGCTGTACCCCAAACCATGGTTGATCCCATTAGACAGCACAGGTCAACTTAACCCAAAAATACCCCCCTCCTGAAACCCAGATTCCCCCTCTGCTTTATGAAATGCAAATTAAATGGGGAGAGGCACATTTGTTCTGGAGTAGGGTCCAGTTCTTCCCTGCAACTGCTATGCCACACAGGAATAAGGGCAGGAAGCCAAAGTGCTGGCTTTGGGGGAATTGATGCCCTTAACTGCCCCAAGAAGAAAGCATGGGCCCACTGTAGCAACACTACCTACTTGGCTAGGTGGATTCCAAGTGAAAAGAGATGGTGAACACGGAAACTCCGGTCTACAGAGACTCAGGATGCTGTGTGAACACACCTCTAACATGTCAGGGTTCTGGGCATGTGTGGCTCCAGTGGCAGCTCGGTCAAGAGAGGCCATTTTTGGGGGGGGGGGCTCCTCTTCCTCCTAAAGTTGCCATTGTCCTCAGAGTCACCTGCTGCTTTCCAACCTCAATGTCATTCATGAAATTCCTTTGCGGTTTGGTGCGAATAGGTGAACGAAGACTCATACCACAGGTGCACAGGGAGCATTTAAAGACTCCAAGTATGTTCATTTTGTTTCCTTTGTGCTCTGCCAGAGTTTTTATGAAAGCAAAGACCATCTTCCTATCCTGGCACACTGACAGAATGGCATTTTATTCTCCTGATCCCAAGCTACCCCCCCTGACCCCCACCATGCTCTGAGTCTATACATTGGGCTCTGCCCCTCCTCAGGGATCCGAACAATGGGAGCTGACTCCTCCCCTTACCCGGCTCCACCGCCAGCAGCCTATCATTTTTCTGTCTGTTTTGGCTTCTGATAAAGATATTTTGAAGAGCAGGTTATAGAGCTCTGAAGTGAAAAGGTGGAAAAAGATTCCGCTGGTAATTGCCCTACCAGCAGCAATTGGAGACTTCCATGGTAGGTAGAAAAGTCATCTTGGGGGCGCCTGACCATGACAAAAGGAAATTAGTGTGCCTGAAATGAGCTGAGGAAGCTGACCTTCTCCTGTGCTGCCAACCCTCTCCTCTCTCTCTAGTACTGAACTTAACAAGTATAAGCTGGACCACTCGCCATATGACTCTTCAGTTTTGGGCTCAGAGGGAAATGTAGTTTTCAGGCTGTGGCTTCTTAGGGACTTTTCTAAGGATACTGTCTTTTCCAGTCCTGGGAGAATTGATTAGTGGCTTGCAAACAGCCCGAATGCTCATGCCATGTTATTCTGAGTCCTCCCACTCCCAGGCCACTAAGCACAGACATTTGGTTCACACAGTAGACACTTTATATTATTAAGGTGACAGGCCTTCATGAAGGTTGTTTGCTCCCAAAGGATCTCTCAAGATGCAAGAGAGTCGTTTTCAACAAAGACAGTCTTAAGCAAGCCAGGGACATGAGTCATACTGTGTTTTGTGGCTCTGTGCCATCTTAAGCAGGGATTCATTAGTGCATTCATTCACTAAGAGCTCAGTAAATGCCCAGAGCACTCGGTTAGATGACCAAGGTCCCTGGTGACCAGGATAGGAACTTTTCCTGTGAGATTAGCACCTGTAGAGAGCACTTAAGCCCCCCAGAGGATGGCAGCTCAGAATATACGATTCAACTGGGAAAATAGCTTCTTCTTGGAATGACCCTGGGCAGGGGGATTGCTCTTGGCCCTGACTATGGGCACATGCTGGCAGCGGGAGAGGCCACCATGTAGGATAGCCTGGAAGACAATCCAAAGGTGACCTCATCAGTCTTGCTCCTACGTAGGCTATTCCATGTCCTTCACACTCACACCATAGACTCCTAGAGAACTGCACACTCCCTTCTATGGACTGTATGAGCAGGCATGAACACATACATACACATGATCAATGCCCTACAGAATAGAATTGCATCCAATGTAAGTGTTCGAGTAAGATCAAGTCTTCCTTGTGGAACTACGACATGAGGGTCTCAAGTAGAGATGGGGGATGCCACATATAGAAGGGAGGGACTGAATCTCAACTGAACTATGAAAGAAAGTGAGCAAAGAGGAGCAATGTCACGGGCAGCATCAGGAAGGAAGACACTGAGGAATCCCTAGATGAGGAATAAGAGCTGGCCAGAGGACAGATAAAGAGGAGGGGAGGATGGCAGAGGATACAGCTAGGGAACACTGGGGGGGATGATCCTAGCAATCAGAGGCTGCCTGACCCGAAAGGAGGCTAGAAAGTCATGGGATGGGCCAGGCCCAGAACATGGTAACTTAGTGTTTATTTTCTAGTGGTTTGGGACAATGATGTGACCACCTCTCTCAGATAGTAATTGTCACTCTGAGTGTGACTCAGATATAAGATAGAACAGGAGTATTTGAACCACACCAAGTAAAGGTCCCAAGGAGAGGGTAGGAGGGATAGTATCTAACAGGCATGGTGTCAATAACTACAAGTGAGGCTCAGGGGTGTGGAGGGTGGTAGTGGACCTTAGTGAAAAGTGGAGAGACAAAAAATAAGGCTTTCTCCAAGGCTTGGGAGCTAAACCCTGATGGAGGGGTAGAGGAGGAACCTTTGCGCATGCTGGGGCTAGGGACAGACACGTCTAGGATATAAAGTGGGGTCAAAGACCTCATTTATTTCCTTCTGTTAGGATCAGGGTGGAGGTGTTCCAACCATGGAGCACCACAAAGCAGTGATGGAGAAATCAGGAGGAGAATCCAGTGGAAGACTACCTGACCATCAGACAGGCCCTGGTCCCAGTTCCCTCCAGTGTTTGGGATCTTTGGAAACATATACAGCTGAGGAAGGCCACCTGTCCAACAGGACTGGAAAGGCACCCAGCAGGGTTAAACAGGCAGGCATCAGCTTTCCTAATTATTTCCTCAGATAGGCAGGGTTAGAATCTTGAAAACACAGAAGGTCAGAAGTCAAGTGTGGGTCTCCCAGGATCAGGGAGACCTTTAGATTGCTAAATGCATGCCTTGGTATTATGTCTATGGTGAGGACCCATAGAAGCATGGTCTCTGTTAACGTCAGAATTGGGTTGCATGCAAAACTAGGCTTGGGCGTGAGCCCCTTTTCTTGAAGGACAAAGTGGAGCATTCCTCTCCATTTCAGGTTCTAGATGGCTAAGCTCTGTTTCCTTCAGAGACTTGTGTGAGAAGCCATCTTTGCCTAGATCCAATCTTTACCCTGGGATAGCTTATCTTGTCATCATCTGCTTTGGGGTATTTGTGCCATTACTGTGATTAAAATGAGATAAACAGGCCACACCATGTGTGCACGCATAGCAGGTGAGTTCAGCACAAGTGACCCTGGCTATGTCTATTTACCCAGATCGCCATTTTATGCACTTGTCCCAGACTCCCCTCATTTCCACACTGCTCACCAAGCGGCAGTATTTATCTAGGCTGCTGATGTGCGTAATAGAGATAATTGCTAATGGAAGTGTGAGTTCCCAGCGTTCTCTGGGTAAATAGCTGTATTGGTCAGAGACAATGGAATCCTGTTGGAGACACAGTGGCCTTTCTCACACGCACCCAGCTATCAGAGCCTTATCTATGCAGAGATAATAAACAGTTCAGATAAAAGTTGAACTCCTTGACGAACGTACTGGTAATTGTATTTTCTAAATCAAGTGACTTACATTGGACCTGTTTGATAGAGTACATACAGAT
>NC_046155.1:205027883-205185852 GCF_011064425.1 Rattus rattus
CTTTTACATGTTTTAAACTCCCAGGTTATAGATGTGTCTTAGATATCAATCTTTTATTTTGTTAATATGCTGCTCTACTTGGGAGTCAGTACCCACACAACGTACATGTCTCTATTTCTCTATGTGTTGTGATTTCTTATGCTATTTCCTCTTAGTCACAGTTGTTGATTCTTTTTACACATTTCTAAATCTTGGTTCTTTCATTCTACTTTATTTGAATAGCTCACATGACACTAGTGCGTCTTCAGAGGAATTATGTCTACCCAAAGAAAGAA
Source organism: Rattus rattus (assembly GCF_011064425.1). Taxonomy (NCBI): domain Eukaryota; kingdom Metazoa; phylum Chordata; class Mammalia; order Rodentia; family Muridae; genus Rattus; species Rattus rattus. Next base: position 205,028,159 of record NC_046155.1, read on the forward strand.
AAGCAAAAGGCAAGTCTATAGAGTAAAAGATGATGCCATTGGCTGTGGAAACTTGGGAACAAGGTCTGAATTTAAATTGCTGCTGTTAGGCTGAGGTGGTCCTTGTTTGTTACCCCATCTAGTTCTTGAGTATCTGAAGGTAGATATGTATCCTGAGATTATACCTTATTTTTTTCCTAACTCTGAACATAAATTAAAGATTCTAAATGGTTTTACTTCTACTTAATTAAAGCTCATGGATTGAAGCTATTATTGTGAATATGCATGTATGTATGTGTGTATGTGTGTGCATGTGCATGAATATATATATACATATATATGTATATATATGTTGAACATGCATATGCTAATGTGTGTGAAGTCCAAAGGTTGATATTGGGTATCTTCTTCAATTGTTGTCTACCTTCTTTTCTTTACACAAGGTCACTATTGAGGCTGGAATTCACTGATTCAGCTAGACCAGCTGGACATGAGGTTCAGGGATGCACCTGTCTCTGGCAGTGTTGGGGTTATGGGTCCACAATACCATGTCCATCTTTTTTTTAATCCATATTTATTAAATTGGGCATTTCTTATTTACATTTCAAATGTTACTCCCTTTCCTGGTTTCCAAGCCAACATCCTCCTAACCACTCCACCTCCCCTTCTATATGGGTGTTCCCCTCCTCATCCTCCCCCATTACCACCCTCCCCCCATGAATCCCATTCACTGGGGGTCCAACCTTGGCAGGACCAAGGGCTTCCCCTTCCACTGATGCCCTTACTAGGCTATTCATTGTTACCTATGCAGTTGGAGTCCAGTGTCAGTCCATGTATAGTCTTTGGGTAGTGGCTTAGTCCCTGGAAGCTCTGGTTGGTTGGCATTGTTGTTCACATGGGGTCTCAAGCCCCTTCAGCTCTTTCAGTCCTTTCTCTGATTCCTTCAACGGAGATCCCGTTCTCAGTTCAGTGGTTTGCTGCTGGCATTCGCCAATATATTTGCTGTATTCTGGCTGTGTCTCTCAGGATCGATCTACATCCAGTTCCTGTCAGCCTGCACTTCTTTGCTTCATCCATCTTATCTAGTTTGGTGACTGTATATATATGGGCCACATGTGGGGCAGGCTCTGAATGGGTGTTCCTTCAGCCTCTGTTCTAAACTTTGCCTCCCTATTCCCTCCCAAGGGTATTCTTGTTACCCTTTTAAAGAAGGGATGAAGCATTTGCATTTTGGTCATCCTTCTTGAGTTTCATGTGTTCTGTGCATCTAAGGTAATTCGAGTATTTGGGCTAATATCCACTTATCAATGAATGGATACAATGTGTGTTTTTCTGTGATTGGGTTACCTCACTCAGGATGATATTTTACAGTTCCATCCATTTGCCTACGAATATCATGAAGTCATAAAGTTTTTGATAGCTGAGTAGTATTCCATTGTGTAGATGTACCACATTTTCTATATCCATTCCTCTGTTGAAGGGCATCTGGGTTCTTTACAGCTTCAGGCTATTATAAATAAGGCTGCTATGAACATAGTGGAGCACGTGTCTTTTTTATATGTTGGGGCATCTTTTGGGTATATGCCCAAGAGAGGTATAGCTGGGTCCTCAGGAAGTTCAATGTCCAATTTTTTTGAGGAAACTCCAGACTGATTTCCAGAATGGTTGTACCAGTCTGCAATCCCACCAACAATGGAGGCATGTTCCTCTTTCTCCACATCCTCACCAGCATGTGCTGTTGCCAGAGGTTTTGATCTTAGCCATTCTGACTGGTGTGAAGTGGAATCTCAGGGTTGTTTTGATTTGTATTTCCCTTATGACTAAAGATGTTGAACATTTCTTTAGGTGCTTCTTAGCCATTTGGCATTCCTCAGTTGTGAATTTTTTGTTTAGTTCTGAACCCCATTTTTTAATAGGGTTATTTGTCTCCCTGCGGTCTAACTTCATGAGTTCTTTGTATATTTGGATATAAGCCCTCTATCAGTTGTAGGATTGGTAAAGATCTTTTCCCAATCTGTTGGTTGTCATTTTGTCCTAACAACAGTGTCCTTTGCCTTACAGAAGCTTTGTAGTTTTATGAGATCCCATTTGTCGATTCTTGATCTTAGAGCATAAGCCATTGGTGTTTTGTTCAGGAAATTTTATCCAGTTCACCATGTGTTCGAGATTCTTCCCCACTTTTTCCTCTATTAGTTTGAGTGTGTCTGGTTTGATGTGGAGGTCCTTGATCCACTTGGACTTAAGCTTTGTACATGGTGCTAAGAATGGATGGATCTGCATTCCTCTACATGCTGACCTCCAGTTGAACCAGCACCATTTGCTGAAAAGACTATCTTCTTTCCATTTGATGGTTTTGGCTCCTTTGTCAAAAATCAAGTGACTATAGGTGTATGGGCTCATTTCTGGGTCTTCAATTCTATCCCACTGGTCTATCTGTCTGTCTCTGTACCAATAGCATACAGTTTTTTTTTATCACTATTGCTCTGTAATACTGCTTGAGTTCCAGGATAGTGATTCCCCCGGAAGTCCTTTTATTGTTGAGGATAGTTTACCTATCTTGGGTTTTTTGTTATTTCAGATGAATTTTTAAACTGTTCTGTCTAACTCTGTGAAGAATTGGGTTGGAGTTTTGATGGAGATTGAATTGAATCTGTAGATCAATTTTGGTAAAATGGCCATTTTTACTATATTAATCCTGATAATCCATGAGCACGGGAGATCTTTCCATCTTCTGAGATCTTCTTCAATTTCTTTCTTCAGAGGCTTGAAGTTCTTATCATACAGATCTTTTACTTGCTTGGTTAAAGTCACACACAGGTATTTTATATTATTTGGAACTATTATGAAGGGTGTCATTTCCCTAATTTCTTTCTCGGCTTGTTTCTCTTTTGTGTAGAGGAAGGCTACTGATTTATTTAAGTTAATTTCCCTTTTCATTTCTGATTTTGTTAATTTGAACACACTCTCTGTGTCCTCTCCTTATTCTGGCTAAGGGTTTATCTATCTTGTTGATTTTCTCAAGGAACCAGCTTTTGGTTCTGTTGATTCTTTCTATGGTCCTTTTGTTTCTATTTGATTGATTTCAGCTCTAAGTTTGATTATTTCCTGCCTTCTACTACTCCTGGGTGTATTTGCTTCTTTTTGTTCTAGAGGTTTTAGGTGTGCTGTCAAACTGCTGATATATGCTTTCTACTGTTTCTTTCTGCAGGCACTCAGAGCTATGAATTTTCCTGTTAGCACAGCTTTCATTGTGTCCCATAAATTTGGGTATGTTGTACCTTCTTTTTCATTAAATTCTAAGAAGTCTTCAATTTCTTTCTTTATTTCTTCCTTGACCAGGTTATCATTGAGTGGAGCATTGTTCAACTTCCACGTATATGTGAGCATTCTTTCCTTATTGTTAATGAAGACCAGCTTTTGCCTGTGGTGGTCTGATAGGACACATGGTATTATTTCTATCTTTCTATATCTGTTGAGGCCTGTTTGGTGACCGATTATATAGTCAGTTTTGGAGAAAGTACCATGAGATATCCTTTTGTTTTAGGATAGAATGTTCTGTAAATATCTGTTAAGTCCATGTGGTTCATGACTTCTCTTAGTCTGTCTATGTCTCTGTTTAATTTCTGTTTCCATGATCTGTCCATTGATGAGAGTGGGGTGTTGAAATCTCCTACTATTATTGTGTGAGGTGTAATGTGCGCTTTGAGCTTTAGTAAGGTTTCTTTTATGTATGTAGGTGCCCTTGTATTAAGGGCATAGATATTTAGGATGGAGAGTTCATCTTGGTGGATTTTTCCTTTGATGAATGTGACATGTCCTTCCTTATCTTTTTTGATGACTTTTGGTTGAAAATCGATTTTATTCGATATTAGAACGGCTACTCCAGCTTGCTTCTTCAGACCATTTGCTTGGAAAGTTGTTTTCTAGCCTTTCACTCTGAGGTAGTATCTGTCTTTTTTTCTGAGGTATGTTTCCTGTAGGCAGCAATATGCCGGGTCCTCATTACATATCCAGTTTGTTAATCTGTGTCTTTTTATTGGGGAACTGAGTCCATTGATGTTGAGAGATATTAAGGAATAGTGATTGTTGCTTCCTGTTATCTTTGTATTTGGAGGTGAGATTATGTTTGTGTGCTTGTCTTCTCTTTGTTTTGTTGCAAAATGACTAGTTTCTTGCTTTTTCCAGGGTGTAGCTTGCCTCCTTGTTTGGGTTTTACCATTTATTAACCTTTGTAGGGCTGGATTTATAGAAAGATATTGTGTAAATTTGGTTTTGTCGTGGAATATCTTGGTTTCTCCATCTATGTTAATTGAGAGTTTTGCTGGATATGGAAACCTGGGCTGGCATTTGTGTTCTCTTAGGGTCTGTATGACATCTGTCCAGGATCTTCTGGCTTTCATAGTCTCTGGTGAGAAATCTGGTGTAATTCTGATAGGTCTGCCTTTATATGTTACTTGACCTTTTTCCCTTACTGCTTTTAATATTCTTCCTTTGTTTTGTGTATCTGGTGTTTTGACTGTTATGTGGTGGAAGGAGTTTCTTTTCTAGTCCAATCTATTTGGAGTTCTGTAGGCTTCTTGTATGTTTATGGGCATCTCTTTCTTTAGGTTAGGGAAGTTTTCTTCTATGATTTTGTTGAAGATATTTACTGGTCCTTTGATTTGGGAGTCTTCACTCTCTTCTATACCTATTATCCTTAGGTTTGATCTTCTCATTGTGTCCTGGATTTCCTGTATGTTTTGTGCCAGTAGCTTTTTCCATTTTACATTATTTTTGATTGTTGTGTTGATGATTTCTATGGAATCTTCTGTTCCTGAGATTCTCTCTTCTATCTCTTGTATTCTATTGGTGATTCTTATATATACAGCTCCTTGTCTCTTCCTTTGGTCTTCTATATCCGGGGTTGTCTCCCTTTGTGCTTACTTCATTATTTCTATTTCCATTTTCAATTCCTTCACCTGTTTGATTGAGTTTCCCTGGAATTCTTTCAGGCATTTTTGTGTTTCCTCTCTGTAGGCTTCTATTCTTGTGTTTTCCTGCATTTCTCTAAGGGAGTTCTTTATATCTTTCTTGAAGTCCTCCATCATCATTATCAAGTGTGATTTTAAATCTAGATCTTGCTTTTCTGGTGTGTTTGGATATTCATTGTTTGCTTTGTTGGGAGAATTAGGCTCTGATGATGCCATGTAGTCTTGGTTTCTGTTGCTTGGGTTCTTGCGCTTACCTCTAGCCATCAGGTTGTCTCTGGTGTTACCTTGTTTTGCTATTTCTGACAGTGGCTTGACCATCATATAGGCCTGTGTGTTAGGAATGCTGTAGATCTGTTTTCCTGCTTTCTTTCAGACAGTTATGGGAACAGAGTGTTCTGCTTTCAGGCATGTAGTTGTTCCTGTCCACTGACTTTTAGCTGTTTCTGTGGGTGGGAAGCAGAAGGGCCTGCTCCTACTCCTCCTGGGTCCCTGTGCACAGGGGGCCCAGATGGTCCTAGGTATTTTCCTCTAGAGTCAGAAATGTGTGCAGAGTGTAGTCTCCTCTGGTTTCCCAGGTGTGTCTGCCCCTCTGAAGGTCTAGCTCTCCCTCCCACCGCATTTGGGTGTGAGGAACTGTTTGACCGGGTCTGTTCAGATCCGGGCACTCTGGACCACAGGGCTCCTGCAGCTTGACTGCCCCTATCTTCCTGTGTCCAGGCATGCCCATCTTTTAATGTGGGTTCTAGGGCTTTGAACTGAGGTCTTCACACTTGCATGAGAGCACTATACTGATTAAACTATCCTCACAGCCCATTGAATGTATTCTTTTTATTTATAATTCAAAGAATTCTTTGAATAATGAAAACAGCATTAGGAAAAGACTTACATATAATTTTCTAAACAATTAACTAACTAAATTACAGGAATAGTGATTAAGTAACAGTATAGAAACTGCTTATGAGTTGTGTGCAAGTGGATTAAACCTGGGTCTGCAGCTATCCCTTCTTTCTTTCCTTAGAATCAATGTTGAGTGATTATTGGCTCTTGTACAGACTAGTGATTCAATGGAAGTAGTTTATATTACAAAGACCGTCAAACTTTTTCCATATTAAAGTTCCATAAATTACAGGTGGGATGGTAAAAGAACCTGCACACACGTAGAAAGTTACTCCCTTTCCAAGGGAGTACATTGATTCATATCCTGCTGGTGGTGGGAAAAGCAGATTTGAAAAATAACAGAAAATTCAAAGGAGGATTCAACAATTCATCCTTTAAAAACTAGTCTGTGCACCTCTCAAGGACAGAAACTGGTGCTTATTTCTTTGTTCCATAGAACATAATGGTGGCATTTGACATACAATTTTTGAATAGTATCACTTTTCATAATACCACTGAGTGGTGAAATTACCTAAAGAACAAGAGACAGAAGAGAACACAAGATAGAATGATACAGAAGAAAAACAACACAATAAAGGAACACTCAAGAAAATAGTGATGGTACCCATGTTTGTTTCTGATGACAAAAGTAGAAATAATCAAAAAAGACTCCTTGCGTGTGGTGGATTCTTCTGGAATGGACCACCCTGCCATTTAATCAAATCTGTTCTATGTCCCAGGGAGTTTTTTCTTTAGGCTACAGCCTTGTACAGGACATACAGATGTGAGCCTCCTGCTGTCTTCATTAACACACACACACACACACACACACACACACACATCAGAATTGGCAGAAAAGGACTGAGCAAATGAAGAAAAACTGGATCAAGCAGAGAGGCTTGTCTCTATGCTTCAGTTTCTTAGCATTCGCAGCCGTCATCTGTTTTCAGTTTGGTAATTTTTATCAAAGCGAAGTAGCACATGCTGTCACAGGAACTGCTCCAGCTCATGCTCCCCAGCAGGTCACCGGGTATCCCCTGGTGTGCAGAGACACAATACCTTTCCTGCCAGTGGATGAGGAGGAGAGAAAGCTCTGTTCAGCATCAGGTTTTAGTCCATCCTGGAAGTAGTGAAGCCAAAGGCAGAGATAACAAATGCAAAGAACAAATTACTGCACTTAAGGAGTTCATCTATTAACTTCATAAATAGTTACTGAATAGTTATTATTCTTTGCTGTGACATAATTTAATTTCCTTATGGAAGTTAAAAGAGTTACCCTAATACTGAGGGTATCTTTAGATGCCTTTAGGTTAATGTTTTCATTGGTGACACTTCCTCATGCTTGGCCTGTTCTCCCTAACCCAATCTACATGTCTGGGTTTGGGAGGACAGCTCATAGTCACAGAAGGAAAGAGGACAGCTACTTAGTTCAGGCTGCAACTAAAACAGATTCAGAAGAATATTTATTGACTACATTATGGGAAAGGGAACACCAAAACCTTTGACAACAGGGACGGAGTTGGGGCTAACCTATTGTAGGTTAGAATTTGAATAAAGTTGTATAATGGTAAACACCCTCTGACCCAGGTCCCTTTACACAGAGTCTATGGATATAGTTGGTTGTGACTTTGCTGAGTATATAATAATGGGTTCGAAAATATTTTTCAGGTACCAGAACCCCCATAATGTTGAATTAGCCAATGGGCAAGAGCTGTCAGAGCAAAAGATAAAAGCTGGTAGAGACTTCTGAAACTCCCTTTCTCAATCCCTTCATCAACCCTGATGAATCAAAATCAATACTTCATCCTGGGAAAGTAGCGTAGATTGATGGAATCCTTATAGATAGAATGCATAGGAAGCATATAAAGATATGCATAGACTGACAAAGTAATAAATTCTTCATAAAGCAGACTCTTAAAGAAGCCATGGGCAATAGTTTTGTTGGAGAAAATTACAGTGATATGCAACTATTGACTTTGTACACATTCTTTTCTGGTTATCAGTAAGAAGCAGTAAAGACAGTTTCCACTCATGTTGAATAAATAACACTATGCAATGAGAATCTTGCCTCATGGCTATGTTAATTCTTACTCTCTGAAGGGACCTGGATGACCTGAACATTCCTCCATTTATCATGTAGGTTTTCTATACTGACAGTATCCTGCTAATTGAAACCTATTAGGAAGAAGTGGAAAGTGTACTGGAGACTTTGATGCAACACAACTACATCAGTATCAGAGATGAACTGCGTGAAGATTCAGAGTCTCATTAGGTCAATGGAATTTTCTGGCAGTTAAGTGTTTTGGGGTCATGGTTTGGACCTCCTTCTAAATTAAGGGGGAACACTGTATCATCTCACACCACTTGTAAGAAAAAGTCCAGCATTTGTGAGGTTGCCTTGGGTTCTGGGAACAGCATGCTCCACATGTGGGATGCTTCTCAGATGCGTTTGCTAACCGTTGATATGGAAGGTTGCCAAGTATAAATGGAACCTCCACTAGGAAAGAGCTCTGCTGCTTTGGGCTTGTAATTCAACAGACTCTTTGGTGTCAGAGGTGTCTGTGGTGGAAAAGGATGCTGCGTGGTATTTGTGGAAAACCAGTGTTGAATTCCATAGTTTTAGAAGGAAACTATGGAATTCAACATTCCGATATTACCAATTGCTTTTCCACTGTGTCTTGGTAGAGATGAAGTGGGGAGGAGAGGGGGCAGAGACTGGCCTGTAGACCATGCTGTTCATCATTAACTGGTTCTGTTAGCCTCTCTCAGCACAAAGTCACATATAGGGCCACGTGAGTATGGAGAGAAGCTTGTGACCTGCTGGTAAAGGAGAAAGGGCTGGATGCAGTCACAGATCAGCTTGTGTAGACTGACATAACCCCCACGGGTAGTATTCTGGAGGACAGAGCCCAGGGAGAAAATGTTCCATGTGGGCAGAATGTTGAGTAGCACATTTTATTTCATGTGGAAAGAAAAGTAGCCTAAAGTAAGAATGTGCATGACACCTTGGGCTGTGAAGAACAGCAAAGGTGGGAAGACAGGAGGTAAAGAGTTCTAAGAAAGAACCTCAGTGATCTATGAGAATGGGCACAAGCGGGAAGATCTTGTGTTAGTGCAACTTGCTTGGATTCACATTAGGAAACAGATTAAAGAACTAAACTAATAGGAATGAAGCAATCATTTAAATACTGGGCAATATCTAGCACAGAAGAGACACAGTGGTAGGATAAATACACCAATCATGATGATGGGATGAGAGTATAGTTTTTATTTTTCTCAGTGAGACTGATCTAACTACCAATTCTATTAGTACCCAGTCTAAAGGCATTATCATTAGATGGCACATCTAGGGAGGAAAATGACTGAACGTTCAGTGGACAGCTGATAACCTTAGGCCTTTTATACTCAGGAAAGGCAGTGGTTTTTCTTTACTGTAACTTTAACCTGTTCTGAATATTAATTTTCTTTTCTTGTTGGCAGAGCCTGTAAGTCACTCTCTGAGTACTGACAAGGATTAGCTTCATCTTTTTTAATATTGTGTGACACTGGCTTAGAGCAATGCACTGGATATACAGCACAGGATGCCAACATTGGGCCCTGGTCTATTGTATTTGGTAGCTGCTGGTCTAATAGTTTTATGATGGCGTTTTACATATCTAAGTCAGGTAATATCTCAGAAGGATGTAGCTTAAGGATTCAGGGCCATCCTCTCAGCATTAGGCTCTGCTGGTTAAAATGTTCAGGTTCCTAGAGGACAATGCTTTTATCAAAGAGCTGTGGTGGTTCTGTACATTTGAAAATATTGCTGTTACTTCATCACCTCGGATTTCTATGCTAAGAAACCAACAAGAAATGAGTCTTGGTGGCTGGAGAGAGAGCTCAGTGTCTAAGAGTGCATTTTCAGGGGACTAGAGTTTAGTTCCTAGCATCCACATTAGGCATCTCAGAACTACCTGTAACTCCAACTCTCAGAGATCTGATGTCCTCTTATGGACTCAAAGGACACATGTATGCATGTGGCAGATGTTCACATAAACACAAGCGTATATTAAATAGATGAACAAAATAAAAATACAGAGAAATGAGTCTCATAGTGATTGGAGTAGTTGACCTGATCATTGGAAGGAGGCAGGAATGCTGCTTCCAGCACAAGAAGGACTGTGTTGGGTGATTACACACCAATCTTTAATAGTAAATAGACATGTATATTGGTCAGTTCAGGAACTAAGTGGTGACTAGAGTCAAGGGTTATTGCACAATGGCAGTGGCCTAGACCAGAAGTACTGGCTGAAAAACCCTAGGAAAGAACACAAAGGAAGGGGGATAAGCATTATTTGTGGCTTTGCAGTCATCAGATACAACAACAGTGTCATTTGTCTATCTTCTCTAAAAGGTCCCTGGGGAATAGATTCAGTCAGAGTCTGGAGAAGCTATTTCCAAGCTGAAAAAAAAGTATCAGAAGCAAATGGAGCTGAATGGGACAAGGGGTAGAGAATGCTGTGTGTTCTGTAGCAGCTAGGTTTCTGCCTCAGGACTGATGACCAGTCTCTTCAAAACTCCCTCCTCCTAGTAGCTACTCACTGGTAATATTGACTAATGAGTTATCAATCCTTTGAAGTCCTAGGAGATGCCCTCGGTTCGATGGAATTGTACCACCCAAGATGGTATTGTCTTCTGTGAATGAGCTCCAACCAATGATTAGCTTATGTGGACATACAAAACCACTCCCATCGCTTCAATTTGGGATTACCTAGAAGGGATACGTCAGCTCCTAATCCCCCATCTGAAAAGCTAGAGTCCCAACTACTAAATTAAAAGTCTTCCTAGTTCTTTCCTTGCAGATTTGTCTACCAAACACCTTCCTAAGTAAATTTATGTATGAATGTCTATTACAGATGTATTTCAAAAGAGCTCCAAAATGGCATTCAATCTACCAGAATTATGCTAGTGCCTAAAAGAAACACACTACATCAGAATTCTCTTTTCCTCTATGATTTATGTCTTACTTGAGACCACAGTCCTTGCTTGTAACTTCTCAATCATTTGTCATAGAGATGCAATAAGATGATCTTGCTTAGTGGAAGGGATGAGGATGTGATAAGCTTTCAGGAGTCACCAGACCTTTACTCTCATAGTCTAAAGGAAGGCCTAATGTTCTAGAGCAGGATGATTCCCCACCATCTTGTACAGCCCTCAAAGCCTCTTGCTTCACAGACATTTTACTTTCCCAGAAGCAAGCTGTGCTCTAGTGATTGTCCATTTACTGCATTGAATGTCTAGACATTTGTATCAGTACTGTGGGGTGATTTTTCAAAGTTAGTGTACAGCGTCATACCTTAAGTTTGTGGTCATAAGGATGAGTAGAAGAGTGAACTGTTTCTCTTAAGCCTTCATTATAATAAAGACAATCATAGGATTGGAAAGTCAAGAGTTTTGTTTTGAGAAGAGGAGGTAGTAAGTGACTATTGCTCAGGGTTGAACAGAAATGCTGAAACTGCATCTTGTCATATTTAGTAGCTGGGAAGGATGAATGCTTTCACTAATCAAAATGGAATGGTTAATATGTTTCTTAGTAACACATGTCTAAAGAGAGGCACAAAGTGAGACAGAGATAGAGACAGAAAGAAGGGAGGGAATAGAGAGAGTTAATAGAGTGAATTAGAAAGTCCTTACTTTATGTGCCAAGTGGGTGTGCGCTGCTACTGGAGCACTTGGCAAGGGTGGCACAGACAGCGGTAGCAAGCACAGAGCTAGGAGAAGGCATGGTGCCCAGAAGACAGGGATGAGCATTACTGAGGGGCTGGGGAAACTGGAACGGAGGAGAAGTAAATTGTCAGAGTAAGCACAGCTAATGTGGTGATTATTGGTGCTTAGCCCACAAGTAGGAGAACAGGAGTTCAGGTCCTCTGAACCTATGTAAAAGTCAGGCAAGGATCATGGACTCCTGTAATTCAGCATGTGAAAGGCAGAGGCAGGGCATCCAGGAGACGAGCTCGCTGCTAGTTAGACTAAGTGGTCAGCAACCTCTATGTTTAATTGAGAGCACATGATATACAGAGCAATTGAGGAAGATAACTGATATCAACTTTGGATTTCAACACACATAGACACACATGAGCAAAATCAGAATGCTTAGATCTAACAAATCCCTTAATATAGCTAATCCTGGAGTCCAAAAAGAAATTACAGATACCACTTATAGGCAGATCATGATCCATGCTGCAACAGAGACATCTCAATTATTAAAAAGAAGGCAGTCTCTATATTTACTTGAATAATGCGGATTATTACAACCTATAAAGTCATTTTTATGAATTACGAGTAGAAAATGATTGCAAAGAAGCCTTTCTTCTCCCTCTGCTCTTCCTCTATTCTATCCCCTTCTCTGTCTTCCTCCTCTGTGTTGTTCAATGTGGATAAGTGTGTGAATTCAAGGTAGATAAATATTAAAAACAAACACTCAAACTGCTTTTGGGTGGTGGTTTAAAAGAGGTATGATTTTGTAACTTTATTTCATATGACTTAAAATTGAATGATAATTGAATTGTACAATAAGAAATAATTCATTAATTTAAACAATTCTAACAGCAACATAATAATACAACATGACATCAAATTATGAAATAATGAAGAAATGCAATGAAATATTTCCCTATACCATTAGTTTTTATAATTATGGAATATATATTTAAAGGAGAGGAACAATAAGATTTTGAAAATATAAAAAAATCCCTAAAATAACTTGTAAAACATATTAAGGTACTTAAAATCATAATTCTTGTAATAAATCTTTATCATTTAGTGTATTCTATTATTTCTATATTTCTTTTCATTGCTATATTTGAGGACAGTCAACCACAATAGCGAATTTTTTTTCCTCATAGAAATTCTGTAAGTGGCCAAGGACACACTCATAAAAAGCAAATCCTAAGAGGACTTGTGCACTATGTAGCTGAGCATGTTTGTGATGCATCACTATCTTCACCCAGACAGCAAGCTGACTACACAACATCTTTGGGACCGATGTCTGTGGAGGTAGGATGAGAGACCGCTCCTAGAAGCCACGCTGCTGTTGCTACTGCTTGTAGCCTTCATCCTTGAGCCTCTGTAGTTACCAGCCGGCCTGCTCTCTCTTCCATGCTGTACCAGGGCCACTGAACTGAGCAATGAAAGAGGATGGAAGGCTGACACAGGATTGACCATTCAGGAATATATCCATTTGTCAAGCTACTGACTCTCCTCTCACCCTCTGCCCACCAGTGTGCCCTGCTCGGATTCATGTGAACAGTGTGTAAAGTCCCAGGGATACCCTCCTGACATATGAACAAACTGCTGTCCAGCCTTTGGGGTTCCAATAGCTACTACACTTGGCCCTTTAAGTAACTGAAACTCGCTCTTTCAAATCAGGACAAGAGTCTCCTTATTCCACAGAAGCAGTAACTCAGTTATAGTTGTCCTGGTGGCCTAAAAAAGTCAACGCTGCCTCCAGAGGTGCCTGACTTACTGCTTGACATAATTTATGCCCTGGGAGGATCTGATCAGTGCCTTTGTTTGGTGAAGCTCAGAAGCTTAAAAACTGAGGATACAGCTTGTGACCGCAGATCCCATGACAACAATACAGAAATCACAGAAAGGGAAATACAAAAGCCTCCAAACTCTACAAGAGGTGTGTGTGTGTGTGTGTGTGTGTGTGTGTGTGTGTGTGTGTGTGTGTTCATTTTTCTTCTCATCTGAGTTTGTAATCCTTGATCTAGGGAACAGAGTTTCTTTAGCACGGGGTGGTTGCCAACATAGGGATTCATTTTTCTATCTTGTTTTCAACCTGGGCAAGGAAAGTGCTACAGAGTTAAGCTGAGTGCGACACACACACACACACACACACACACACACACACACACACACACACACACACACACCCCAGCCCCCATCAAAAACTACTGACCAATAAACATGCAGATTGGTTTTTCCATCGGGGTGCTTTCTGCTGGGACCCCCACCTCCCCCGACTGCTTTCCCCCACAGTGCCTGCATCCAGAGAGTTTTCAAGTTAATAGATGGTGTTTTTTGAATTAGGTATTGCAGGGAAACATGAAAAGGAAATAGAATGTGAGGTCCCTGCTCTCAGAATGACTAAAATCAAAAGATTTCACATCCTATAATCTTCTCTGATTTTCTTTTGAAGATTTTAAGCTCAGTCATTCAACTGTCTCCCCCTTTTTTGGGTCTGCCTTGGGGGACACTGAGGGGATCCCATTTTATTTCTCATCAGGAACACATGGACCGGCTCAGAAATGTCTAAAGTGTTAATTAATAGCACTCCCTCTTGGATCAGGTATAATGTCATGCTGCCTTGGGATCAAGAACTTGGATACCAGAGATTTTTGAGCAGTATTTTCAACGAAGAGAACTAGTCACTATATTTTTTTAAAAAAATATTGAAAACCCCAGATTAAGATTTGCTTAGTTTTAGCATCAGCCAATTAACTGACACTTTTCGTTTCCAGGTAGTATTAGACTTGTGGCAGTTCGTGGTATTTTCTTACCTTGACTTGCATGCTGTAACTCCAGCCCACAGGTTAATATGCTCCAGTCCAGAGCTGGGATATTGAGACCTATACTATTTAGGAGAAACATGTAGTAGCAGGCCACTACATTGATGATGTGCTCTCTAGATCTCCAATCATGTCAGGAGTATAGAATCTGTGTGTGTATTTCATGCTTAGCTGAAGAAGATATAGATTTGAACATCTTCTGTACTCCTCTGTTTTGCACTCAGACACGGTCCTCCAAGCAGTTGTGACGCACTACAGCTTACAAAAGAGATTTCTTACACACTACTAAGTCAATATAAAAGGCATATACTTATTTGATTTCTTAATGGTGATTGGCATGTAGTAGATACTCAAAAATATATTTCTAGATTAAACCAGTGACTGTCCAAGTAAAACCCAGAGAAGGGAACTAACTTCTATAGCTGATCTCCTCTAGTAAGTGAGCTGAAAAGTAGTCCTTTTTCATTCTAATGCTCTCCATACATTTTTTTTTCTTTCCTTTTGACACTTGCTACATCGTCGTCGTCTCTGTGGTTTGAATTAGTACGGCTGATGCAGAGATGGGGGAGGCTGCCACATTTGGGCTTGTCGAATATAGCAAACTGCTTTGAGCTCTGCAGACCCCAGCATGTTTGGCAAAGCCCTTTCCTGTTGGTGCCTTAAGAACATGTGGACGGAGGTGGAAATTTAATCTGCATGTTCATTTACACGTAACTCATCAAAACATTTTAAAGGCTCTTTGAAGTCTGCAGCGTTTTTCAATCTTGCTCATGGAAGCTTTTCAAGTATTTTTGGGGTTTACATGGAAAGCAGTGGTTGGCTAAGACCGAGGGCAGTAGCTCGTAGACCCTTACCGAACTGTTCCAATTTGTTTGTTTGTTTGTTTCATTTTGTTTTTGAAAGAGGGTCTTTCTCTGTAACCCAGATTGTCCTGAAGCCTACTATGTTGCCAGATGAATTCACAGAAATCCTTCTGCCATCAGCCTCACAAAAGCTATAGTTATAGGCATGACCTCTTCAATATCTTACATTGATTTAAACTGTGTTTGCATGGGGTTTGTTGCTGTGCCAACAGTTTCTTTCATTTCTAAATTGATGTTGTTCATTAAATGTTATGAAAAAAAGCATAAATTAAAATAAAAAAGAGCTAGAAATTGTCACTTCTAAATGGTGAGCCTTTGATAGTATTTTTGAGAGGATAATCATGCCTTAGGCAACTTGAACCAGGAAAAGATTGGGGGTGGGGTTCTTTGACTTGAGACTAGTTAGTAGTAGCTCTCTGTTAGTCGCCAACGCTTATTTTGTCAGAAACTTTTGCTGAGTTCTATTTAGATCCACAGAGTACTAACAAAATACTGGTAAGAAATGGTCTGGTTACATCTGAGTTTTTGACCTCTAGCAGTGGTAGAGGTAGGATCTGAGGGAGGCCGATTTCGATGATAATTAAAGTTTCTATCTGATGGAGTATAAAGGTAGAGATAGATCAGGACATACTTAAAGTAGATCAGCAAGGCATGAAAAATGATTGGTTGTCTCAGGAGAGGAAGACAGTGATAGTACACAAGGACCAGAATATACAACAAAAAGGACAGCATTGGAATGAGAGAGGTGGTGAGCTCAGTTATAGACCCATTGATCTGATGCATCAGTGGGAAGACCATGAGGAGTTATGGTTCTGTAGCTTTGGGGAGAGCTCTCTGCTACATAAATAGGTATCGGTGACCAAATTTTAGAAGGATGGCCACAGAGAGAAATTAGGCAGCTCCCTGTGGAAGTTAGTGGAACAAGTTTGTTAATTTTGGAGATGAAGACGTAGAGGAAGGGCACAGCACAGAAGCAAGTAGAGTATTCTACGAGGAAGAAATATAAACTTTAAACTGAAGGACAATTGGCTGATTAGAGCCTGGAATCTCTGGAGAGTGAGGATGGAGATAGGAGATTTCACAGGATAAAATTGAAAGATAGAGTAGAAAACTAGGTGAAGACCAGGCAGAGTTTTGAAGACTAGAAAAGAGTCTGTTCTAAGATCAGAGCATCTTATTTCTGAAAACACTCGCAAGTATCTTCACTTGCAAACCCAAATCATGCTGGGTTTAAGCAGGAAGTTTCTTCTCCAGTGGTTAGTTTTCCTAACACTGGAAGGTGCCGTGCAAGAGCTGCTGGGGGAGGAAATCATCAACTGGGCTATGTGGCTGTGCACTTTATGAATTATCATGATATTGTGCCTGACAAGATATGTCCAGTAGGGCAATAGTGGTGTGACTATCATAGGTATGGTGTTTGAATACGCTTAGCCCAGAGAATGGCAATATTAGGAGGTGTGGCCTTGTTGGAGTAGGTTATAGGCTTTTTTTTTTTTTTCCTGGCTGAGGCATTTACTTCAACATCAAAAGAAAGATCGAATCGTTCTGACCCCCTCAGAATTTCAACACTGATTTATGGGAAATTCCTGACCTAGGAATCTCAGGGGATGTGGGGTGCCACCCCTCCCCCCGTGTGGGGTGTGTGTGTGTGTGTGTGTGTGTGTGTGTGTGTGTGTAGGACACTCAGCCCACTTCTCATTTTTCTTCTTTAGAAATGAAAAGGAGGCTTAAAAACATTCAAAAGCATAGGCTTTAAAATCCCCATTCTAACTTTCCGGAAGCTAGTCTTCTCCTAGCAACAAGGGGTAGAACTCTCAGCTCCTCCAGCCCCATGTCTGCCTAAATGCTGCCATGCTTCCACCTTGATCATAATGAAACTGTAAGCCAGCTCCAATTAAATATTATCCTGTATAAGAGTTGCTTTGGTCATGGTGTCTTTTCACAGCAGCAACCCCTAACTAAGGCAACAGGGATAACCAGTCACTTTCAGAGTATATTTGAGGCTTGTTTCACAGGAGGACACTCTTGCCTGGTACTGTAAACCCAACCAAGAACCTGTGGCTGAACAGGCCTTAGGCCTACAAAAGAGGACCTACTAGTCTCTACATAGTGTCTAACTACCTTCTAAATGCTCTTCTTCATATGTATAAATTAATGGCTTGATCAGTCTTAATCATAGATATAAGCTTTTTGAAGCAGAAAACAATGCTGTGACTCACAATGTCTGAAAGTGTGCAGATAAGCGAGTGTGAAATACTTAGCCCTAAGTGGAACATCTCAATTATTCCCTTCCTTCCAAGGCTCAGATCATCATCAAGGATGAGGGGATAAAAGAATGTAAGAGGAGGCTGCTGAGGAGTGATGCAAAACATTGTTGTCTGCATACAGCAGAATTGTTGCACTCATGAACTCAACTGCATTTGTGGTCACCTGGACAGGATCGGGCCAGTTATCATTGTATCATGCACAGGAATCAGTGAGGGTCTATGGGGGAAAAAATAAAAGGAGATCAAAGTAGGGGTGGGAGTCAATGAAACAAGGGAAATAAAATAAAAGAGAGGTGTGTGTGTGTGTGTGTGTGTGTGTGTGTGTGTGTGTGTGAGAGAGAGAGAGAGAGAGAGAGAGAGAGGGAGAGAGAGAGCTCCAAGCTTAGTATATACTTGTATGAAACTTCCAAAGTATTGAATAGAACTTTTATAAAGGAACAGGGCTTGTTCTTAGCACAGGTCAGGAGTGAATAAAGGAGGTACTAGTGTGTGCATAAATTCATGTGTATGTGAGCATGTATGGTTTATGTTTCCCACAGAATGGTAGGCAATATGGCTGCTTAACAAGTAGGAATATGATCCGAGTCTGATGGAGTGCACCTTTAATCCTATCACTTGGGAGGCAGAGGCAGGCAGATCTTTGTGAGTTTGGGGCCAGCCTGGTCTTCAGAATGAGTTCCAGGATAGCCAGGACTACACAGTGAAATTCTGTTTGGAAAAAACAAACAAAAACCCAACTGGGAATATGTACATGATTGACACATGAGAAAGACAGAAAATAGCTATATACTGTGGTTGAGTAAAATATATGTGAAATATTTGTTCATGAAATAAGTGGGAAACTGGCCTTGAATTAGTCATTTGATATAATCTAAATCACACACACACACACACACACACACACACACACACACAGACCGAGGGACAGAAATCTCTATAGATAGATGAATGAATGGATGGATGGACAGACAGGCAGACAGATGTTTTTCATACATATTTAGAGACAGGGATCCCTAAATTTTATCAAATTTCTAGAGGCTTCCTAGACCCCAGCTTATTCGAAGCCATTGCTGAATCTGGGCAAATCCAGCAGGCTTTCCATTTGCTCTTTTTGCAGTTTGACATTCATCCCATCTTTCTGTCCAGTTAACTATTGTGGTCAACTGCTAGAGATTTAGGACAGCCGAATACTCAGAGTTTATTCTGCTGTGTATGTTCTGTTTTGGATATTATTAATTTTTTAAAATTGCTTCCTAGACACTAGCTTGGTGAAGCAGTTTGCAGTTGGTTTGGCAATGAGAAAACCACACTTTTCAGTAGATAATTGAACATCGTTGTCCTGGTTAAATTACCTAAAGAAAGACTGTAAGACAGGGACAGGGCTACATGTGCTTAATGGGAGGGCATTCTCAGGAAATCTTTGTGTAAAGGAGAATGAAGCAAAATAAGGAAGCAGAGGGCTAAGGAAGGGTGTGCTCTCTGGCCTGACTTTGGTGAGAGTGAGTTTGTAGTTCAAATATCAGTGCAGTATCTGAGACCACCATGATATTAAAGGGCCGAACTCTTATGTCAGTCAGCTACTGGCCACACAGAGGGAGTAAAGAGAGAGAGAGAACCTTCAACCCCTCCCATTGCCACTCTCAAACTGATAGCCTCTTTGATTATATTTGTTACATATATCTGTGTGGTTATATGTGGGCACACACATAAATAAAACCTGTTGTGTTCATTTTTGTGTATATGGTTTCTTGGTCAACCAATATGGGGGCTCCTCCCTGGGAGACGCTAATTCTACATCTCCCAAGATTCAATAGACTATTGTAATTCATTGTCTAGGATTGGGACCCTACAAATTTTCTCCCTTTTATATTAGCATGTTGATTGATATTGTTATTTGGTCTGGTCTTGTTCATTATTTTTACTTAGATGATGCTAAAAGTCTTTGCTAATTTTTGTAACTCTTCTTTTCTGATCAACTCTAATTGACAGAAACTGCTACTGCTTGGACTGGTTTCTGGAAGCCAGACAGTGTGTTTCCCAGAAATTACAAACGTATGCTTCTCCTTCCTGAGCTTTTGCCAGAATTGTCAGAATGAAGACAAGTGGCCAAGTGACCCCTACTTTCTCCCTTGGATCCTGTGATTGGCACCTGAGACCAGGAATACATGTTGAGATCCAGACTTCCATTTTACTCTTGAATGCTCTATATAAAAACTCAACAGAGGCTGGTGCCTCTTGACTGAGACGCAGAGGCACAGAAGGTTGAGTCAGACAAACGTAAAGCCATCAAAGGGTTTTTGAGCACTGTATGATTAGCAAAAGGTACTAACTTGTGACCCAGAAGTTCAAAACTTTGTACTCAAACTTGGTTACATTTTTAAAATGTCAGAGGAAGAGTTGTTTAAAAGTAGGTTCATGTGCAAAAGTCAACCTTTAGAGACCCTGTTTCCATCCATGTGGTGTGGTTCCCTGGGCATTGGACTGTCAGGGGATTGTGAAATAATACCCAGGTCAAGAACCATTGCAAAGTCAAAGTTTGGAGGAAATCAGGATATTAATTGTATGTAAATCATCCTCCATTAAATAAAAAAATTAAAAATATTTGGGAAGGCTGTCTTCAAGCCATACGTTGAGCATACTATGCACACATTCAGACATTAACACAAATTACACAAATCAGGATATGCTGGTTCCAACAGAAGCTTATACTGTACAACCTATACAACTTCATGCTTTTTCTATTCCTCCCAGGGTAGTTTTCATGAATTTTATCGCGAGTCTCTTTCCAAAGAAGCTGCAGCGTCTTATACTGCCATCAGTAGACCTGTGAGAATCTGCTCCTTCCACGTTCTCATCCATGCTCGGTATTGGTCTTTCTAGGTGTAGCTTATGTAATCATTGGTACGTTTTGGCTTTAATTTTCATTTCCATATTGACATGATAGCAATGCCTAGTATTGGCTGGGCTCTCCCACATCAATTAGCAGTCAGTAAAATTCCCCCAAGATATATGCACAGGCCAATGTGATGGAAGCAATGTGTCAAGAGCTAGCTGTGACATATATCCCTGCTTTCCCCTTCCACGTCTATCCATAGCCATCAACACATCCCCCAAACAACTTTGTGTTTGTTTAATAATATAATCTGTTAGTCCAGTTAGTTCTTACCAATATGTGCATCTGAGATCACCCACTGGCACATGGGACCTCATCAGTGGCATATCATAAGAAAATATGATTCTCTTTCATCTTGAAACTACCCAAAAGTCCCTTAGTGAGGGACGGCACCTGGAAATCTACTGCAGCACATAGGACAGTGTTCAGAGCTTCTGGGAGTTCATGTCTCTGACAGACTGACATGCCATGTCCAGAAAATAGCATTTCCTGCCACTCCTCACCATTCTCTGCCTCCTACACTCTGTCTGATTTCTCTTTTGTTATCTTTCCTGAGCCTTGGTTGAAAATGGTGGTTGGCAGATGACAGCTGATATTGGTATTTCACTTAGGGCTGCGCAATTAGTCTCTTTCTCAGGAAACTGACCAGTTGTGCATCTCTTTATCGACTTCTTCCCACTGCAGAAAGAAACTTCTCTGGGCAAGGTTGGGAGCAGCCTGGCTTCAGGACTCATTCCTTTGCCATTTTTAAAGTTGGGTTGCTTGTTTTCTTAGTATTGATTTATACACAGACACACAGACCTGTACATCTTACCTAATATGTTACATAAATGTATATGTATATATCTATATATATCACATACCATATATATATGTATATAATACTATTGAATTTTTATAACATTTATTTGCTAATTTCCAAATGCCTCAAAGGAAGGAGTTTCCTTGGAAACAAAAGACATGTTGCAATATAAAAATTTATGCCATCCAGTTGAGAGTAAATTGCTTTAGGGATACCAAAACATTTCATGGTGATAAGGACCAGTCTGTTTCACACATATTGGGGGACTACATTATTCAGAGTCAAGTATTTTTCCTATGGATTAATCTAATCCTATTTAAAGAGACCTGTATGGATAACATGCTATACAGTTTGCAACAAACTTCTTTCTTTACTTACTTTTAGTTGTATGAGTGTTTTGCCTTTATATATATATATATATATATATATATATATATATATATATACACACACACACACACACACATATATTATATCATGTGTGTTCAGTGTTTGCTGAAGCCAAAAGAGGATGCAAAAGAGGATGTTGGAACCCCTGGACCTGGAGTACAGATTGTTTAAGTTACCATGGCAGTGTAGCAAGCCCAACTCAGGTCCTCTGAAAGAGCAGCAAGTGATCTTAACCACTGACTGATCCAGCTCTCAGAAGTAATTTTAAAGTTATTTTAGAAAATAAATATGTGATTGTTCCTGCCAAATAGTAAAAATAAAAAATTGCTTTCAAGTTATTAGCAATCTATTTTGAGTATAACGTTAGTCTTTTCATTAGACTATTTTTGTAGGTAATTTTAAGTAACAAACACAATTTTAAACAATCTAGTATCTATTTCTAAATGAAGAACAAGATAGTACATTGCCAAAAGGCAGAACAATGATCTTAGAAAACAATTTAAAGGAATTAAAATCAATTAACAAACATACTAAGCCTTCTTCTGAAGCTTGTCATCTTCCGATAAAAATGTCTTTGGTTAAGAATAGCATGCTAAGTTGATTAGTGTAGACCTGCGAATACTGATTTTCTAACTGACTCGGCCACAGAGGTATTAGTTAATGGTGACTCCTGAAAAGTGTGAGGAAAGGCCATTGCATGGGATAAACTAATGTCACATGCACCATGTGGTCTGTGACGTCAGTACTTTGAGATGACCTTCATCTTATTTTCAGACATTTCAGTTTCCTGCAGGTCACCAGGACCTTGGTAGCTTGCCCAGATAGTCATCACTACTCTGGTAGGCTGTCAGCTAGCCAAATCCAGAACTTCTACACAATGAACCACACAAGGGGATACCTCAGTTTCTACCCACTCTCTTGGGTCCAACCCTGGATTACCCTGTTTCCAGTTCTTAGCCAGTTTCGTTTTGGATCGT
This sequence comes from Rattus rattus, assembly GCF_011064425.1. Classification (NCBI taxonomy): domain Eukaryota; kingdom Metazoa; phylum Chordata; class Mammalia; order Rodentia; family Muridae; genus Rattus; species Rattus rattus. The sequence continues at coordinate 205,050,728 of NC_046155.1, forward strand.
CCCCAGATCCAAGCTGTGCCATTTTCCCTGAATGTCAGAACTTCAAATAGGATCTTCTTGCCTTTGGTAACCATGTGACTGAATGCTCTCAGCATGACTTAAGGAGGAACAGTTTTGATGAAATATATGATTTACACATTGGATACTACATTTTCTCCCTATATTGGGATAATAAGTTAGACCACCTGAATCTTAACTTTTCTGTTACTACAGCTATTCCGTGAAATCATTCATGAAATCCACGGAGGACACACTAATTCCCCATACTTCACATTCTATCTTTAGTTTTCATAATAGTCATCTTAAATTAGGTCTTTATCTGCTGATTATGTAGATATGGAGATTAAAGTTGCTTGTCCACATTATATAGCCAGAACTTGACATTAGTGATAGTAATATTAACACATTTTCCCCCTAAGCTATGTGCTAGAATTTGGGAAAATGGTCAAAGCACCATTATCCTTAATAAAGTTTGAAATTAGTTCATGATACAGAAGAGAGTAATTATTGTCACTTATGTATATAAGGATATTAAATACAGGTCTTTTACTATACTGGGAGCTCTGAGAGTTAAGTTCACAGCACTAAATATCTACATTGAAAAAAAAAGTTACTTAAAAGCACACTGAAAACCCTAGAGCAAAAAAAAAAAAAAAAAAAAAAAAAAAAAGAAAGAAAAAGAAAGAAAAAACATTGGAAGGAGTAGATTGCTGGCAGTCATCACTCTAGGCTGAAATCAATACAATACAAATAAGAGTGGATACAAAGAATCAATAGAATGAAGAGCTGGTTCTTTGAGAACTGCTACAACAAAACACTGTGACTAGGAAGCAAGTTAGGGAAAAAGAGAGTTTACTTGACTTACAATTCCATATCGCTGTTCATCATCAAGGAAGTCAGCATAGGAACTCAAACAGGGCAGGAACCTGGATACAGGAGCTGACGGAGATGCCAAGGAGGACTGCTGTGTACTGGCGTGCCCAGCCTGATCTCTTATAGAACCCAGGACTACAAGCCAAGGAATGGCACCAATCACAGAAAATGTCTCACAATCAGATCGTATGGAGGTATTTTCTAAATAAACATGCCCTCCTTTTAGATACCTCTAGTTCATCTATCAAATTGACATAAGACTAGCCAGCACAATACGTAAACGACCTAGAAACTCCATCCAAAAACTTCTACAACTGTTAAACACTTTCGGCAATGTACCAGGATGCAAAATAAACATGCAAAAATCAGTAGCCTTCCTATATACAAATGACAAACACTAAGAATGAACCCAGGGAAACAATGGCTTTTATCATTTCCTGCTCCCCCCTCCAAAATATCCTAGGGTCACTTTAACCAAGCAAGCAAAAGACTTTGATAAGAAAAACTTTTAAGATATTAAAGAAATAAGTTGGAGAAGGTAGCAGGGGATGGGAAAAAAACCTCACACTCTGTGGACTGGTAGTTTTAATAGAGTAAAAACTGTCATGCTAAGAACAATCTACTGCTTCAAAGCAATACCCATCAAAATTCACACACAATGCTTCCTAGAACTTGAAAGAACAACTTTCAGTTTCATGTGGAAACACACACACACACACACACACACACACACACACACACACACACCAGGATAGCTAAAACAATTCTAAATAATAAAAGAACTGCTAGAAATATCAGCACCACATCTCATTTCATACTACAGAGCTATAGTAATAAAAACTGCATGGTACTGTCATAAAAACAGACACATGGATCTTTCTCACAATAATCTGACCCTTATTGAAGACCCAGATGTAAACTCACACATATTTGGATGCCTGGTTTTGAAACAAAGAAGCCAGAAATACGCACCAGAAAAAAGCCAGCATTTTAAACAAATGGTGCTGGTCAAACCGACGTAGAAGCTTGTAGAAGATTACAAATAGATCCATACTTATCATCTGCACAGAACTGAACTCCAAAAGGATCAGGGCCCACCACATAAGGCCAGATACACTGAAGCTGAGAGAAGAGAAAGTAATGGAAAGCCTTGAACTCTTTGGCCCAGGAAAAGACTTTCTGAACAGAACAATTATAAGTCAGGAACTAAGAACAATTAATAAATGGGACCACATGAAATGAAAAGGTGTCTGTATAGTAAAAGGCACCATCATTCAGACAAAATGACAGCCTAGAATGAGGAAAAGTTTTTTTTTTCCTTTTTAACCAACTAAACATCTCATAGAGGGCTAATATCTAAAACATAAAGAATTTTTAAAAGCTGGTCATCAATAAAACAAATAATCCAATTAAAAGTTGGGAAACAGATCTCAAAAAAGAAAGATGAAATGGCTGGGAAACACTTCAAGAAGTGTTCAAAATTCTTAATCATCGTAGAAATGCAAATTAAAACTGCTTTGCAATTTTATCTTCTATTAGTCAGAATGGCCATGATTATTGACAGCTCATGCCAGTAGAAGTGCAAACATGTATGATCAATGTAAAAAGCAATGTAGTGTTTCTTCAGGAATCTGGGATTAAATTTACCTCAAGAGTCAGCTATACATATACCTAAAGGATGCTTAAATCCTACTACAGAGACACTGCTCTACCATGTTTCTAGCAGCTCTATTCATGATAGCCAGAAATTGGAAACAATGTAGATGTCTATCAACTGATGAATTGATGTAAAAATGTGGTACATTTACACAGTGAAATACTACTCTGTTACAAGGAAATAAAATCATGAAATTCACAGGCAAGTGTATGAAGCTAGAAAAATATCTTTATTTTCCCCTAGACTTAGACCCAAAATACAAATATGGAATGTATTCCCTTATATATGGATGATAGCTCTTAAGTCTGACAAGTAGGCTTCAATCCCTATAATCACAGAAATTTGGTATAAAATAATAGACAATGGCAGAGGGAAGGATCTCCCTAGGAAGGGAAACTAGAATAGTTATAGATGTGGGAGAAGAGACTGGAATGAGAGGATCACACAGGAAAGGAGAGCTAAAACTAATGGCCATTAGAGAGTTCATATAGAAACTTAACACAGAAGAAGCTTCTTAAAATACATAAATATGTGAAAGAAATCGATATATATACCACATAATGCAGGAGACACAGCCCTAGCTAGACATCTTTTCCACCAAATGAACCCTCCAGTGTTGGGAATGGGTTACCTATAATAGTTGATAGCCTGAAGGACCCCAGTGAAAGCCCCACACAACCCAGACTATTTCCAAGGCTGTTGGCTGCTCTCCACAAACAGATCGTATGGCCATGTTACTGAAGACAGCATCTCCATTCCTCACTGAACTGAGAGGGCTCAAACTGGTCCCTGTGCAGAGCCTTCTTATCTACTGACTACTGTTCATAGCTCTGTAATGTACTCTGCACACTACCAGAATCTAGCTATAAACCTTGTGATCTACAATGGTGACCTGCCTGCAAGTTATGCTAGTGCAATAAAGGCACAAAATTTATGGGAGTAACCAACCCCTATCTGATTGAATTTAAGTCCCACTCCATGAAATGTTACCCATGTCAGACACTGACCACAGGCCAAAGACTTAGGGGAAAACCAAACACTGCTGTTCCGCTAAAGGAACATAGCAATAATTTGACTAAGGCATTCTGCTATACTCGTAGTTCAGCGCCTTGCTCAGCCTTGACCGTACATGTTTTCTCCTTCAATAGATGCTGACCACAGGCCAAAAACTTAGGGGAAAACCAAACACTGCTGTTCCGCTAAAGGAACATAGCAATAATTTGACTAAGGCATTCTGCTATACTCGTAGTTCAGCGCCTTGCTCAGCCTTGACCGTACATGTTTTCTCCTTCAATAGATGGAAACAAATACAAAGACCCACAGTGAGACAATGGGCATAAAGTGAGAGTCCATTGGAATACTCGGTCCTAAATGGGATGTCTCCATTAAATTTCTCCTCTCAAGAGTTCAAGGATCTCTACGGAAGAGGAGGTAGAGACTGAAAGAGCCAACGGGGTGGAAGACAACAAGGAAAAAGAGGCCACCTGGTACAACGGAAGTGGCGCTGAGACTGTGATAGCATGCGCATACGGGGTCCCAATGCCAATGGGACATAGACATATGGCCATATTCTTAACATGGAGGCTATCTCCAGTTCATACCCATTTGCAAAGGAAAACGAACCACAGTTAAAGGCAGGCACCAAGCCCAGATGCCAACACAAAACAAAATCAATGGTATTTTGGAGGTTTTTTCATTTCACAATGCTTTGTCTGGGCCTTCCCCCCCCCCACCTTGAAGACCCTTTGTTTATATATTATGGCTTTGATTTTATTTTTATGGTTTGTGTGTGTGTGTGTGTGTGTGTGTGTGTGTGTGTGTGTGTGTGTGTGCATGCGGACGTTTGTGTCTCAGCATTTCTCATACTTTTTCTTTGTCCCACAGCTTTTGTTTGTTCATTTTGTCTCATTCTGTTTCATTTTTTATTTTATTATAATTTATTTCATCATTAATTTTTAGATGCCTGGCCTGGGTGTATTCTAATGAAAGAGAGAGAAAGAAAGGGTGTGGATTTGTGTGGTTGGGGGGGTGGGGGAGGGTCTGGGAGTAGCTGGGAGTAGGGAAACCATGATCAGAATATATTGTGTGAATAAAAAAAATCTTCAATTAAAAACAGAAAAAATCCATAGAGTAAAACATTATTCTCCGAGGTTCTTTAAAAAATATTAATTAGACAGCACAAGGTAGTAATTTCCTCCCAAAGAGCCATACACTATCTATCAAAAATCCTAGTGCCAGGCCTGGGAAACCCTTTGAGTGGTTGGGTGGGAATGGATTCCAAGAGACTTACCAAGCATTAAAGGCTATTTCTCGAGTATGCTTCCTGTAGCTTACAGGTCAGAATCTACTGCTGAAAACCCACATCCTTTAGACTGGAACTAACCAAGAAGCCTCCTCCCTGAGGACTAGGACTCATAGAATCAGAAGGTATTATTCAAGATTCTACTAGGAAAACCTATGTTATTATTTTCCTAAACCTATATAATTTCTAACTACATTCTAAATACTTATCCATTTACCCACAGGTAAGTGTAGTTCTCATCTCTAATCAATGAAGTTTCTATGTGCAGTAGATGGAGACTATTCCAGAGAAGAGCAACCGTGAGAGTCCAATTCCAACTGATTGATACACCTACAACACACCTCCTGCACCTAATGTCCAGGGAAAATTACACCAGAGGGTTCATATAGATTGTAATATGTAGAGGACTAGAATGCTTGCTATAAGATAGTGTCTGGTAAATGTTACAAGGAAGCTGCACCCACATATCTCAACAACACAGTTGTTTAAGCAAGATCTGTATAATGACAATACCAGTTGACACTCTAACATGAATGAATTTTCACAAGGCCACTCTCCTAGATGAAGAATGACAGGTAGTAAATGGCCACCGAGAGAGAGAACCAATGTTCTTGTTCCTGATAGGTTATTCCATCCCTAGTGGTCAACTCTAAATCTATGTAGTATATATGAATAGTACAAATAGACTCTGTGTGCGTGTGTGTGTGTGTGATAATAGTAAATGAAGAAGTTATGAGTTTGAGAGAGAGTAAGGAAAGATATACAAGGAGTTGCAGGTGGAGAGTGAGGGATAGGAATGACATAAACATAGTACTCATGTGTGCAATTGACAAAAGTAAACTAAAGAAAGGGTAGAAAAATTGCCTTACTTCCCAATAAATATCTGTGTAAAATAGGAGAAAGCGTTTATCTCAATAGTGTCTCTGTAGCAAGGAAGTCCCTATATTTCAACATATTTTTTGAGTGTGCGTCCTCCTGATGGAATTAAGATTGTAGAGTAACTTGGAATGTGATGACACTCTTAGGCAATCTCAATTTAGAAAGTCTTTGGAGAGACACGTCAGAAAAAGAAGACATTTGTGAGAACTGCGTGAGTAAACAGGTCCACTCTCCTCGCATCACTGTCTAGACGCTGTGAGGTCTGCGCTTTGGGGGAGCAAGTGTGGGCAGGCTGACTTCTTTTTCGAGGAGCTGCAGACGAAAGAGGGACCCTCAAAGGATGTAGCTCTGAGGAGGGACTCCAGAGAGCTAACAGCTCCCCTGCCATACATTTGTTGTGGCAGTTTCTCCCAGAATCCTTTGATCCATGTTGTCATTTTCATTATTGCTAGACCCGATTGACGATTTCAATGATTTCTGCACAATAATCCCCTGGTCCTGGTTCTGATCAGTGGGTTAGATGTTTGTTTCATTCTTCAGATACTCCCTTGATTGATTCCTGGTCTCATATCCATATTTTGCATTTTTTCCCCCTGAAAGAACATTTGCCATATGCCATATCAATCCTGTAATTGAGCCAGTACTTTTACATCTGACCGTAGTGTGGAAAGAAATCCTAAGGTCATGTGTGCTCTTGAAAAAAAAATCTTACATTTTTAGGGGTGGGTGGGTTTCTATAGTCCAGTGCAAGCAAAATTCCTTGACTCTGTGTTCCCATATGTGAGTAAACACACTGAAAGAACCAATAGTCATTTATTCCTATCCATTATCCTCGTCTGAAAATTAAGGGACACAAAGTCCATAGTAGCAAATCTAACTCCCTGAAGTAGGAGATTTACAAACTGAATCATTGACAATTTTGCTCTAAAAAGAGAGGTGGACTGTTCCACTTCTCTTTGCTGTCTCTGCCCCTTTTCTCTTTCTGATCCTGTCACTTTCTCTGACCCCTTTCTCCCTCTCTCCCCTTCACCACCCAGGACATGTTCCAGACAGATTTCCCCACCTCACTCCCACTCCCTCCTCTCTCTCCCTCTCCCTCATCCCCCCCTCAGTCCTTCTCTGTCCCCTCTCTTTTTCTGCCTCTACTCCCTTCTCAACTCCCATTCCCATGCCCCCAAATAAACTCTATTCCATACTGGACTGTATTGTGGCTGGGGAGAGAAGCCTCATCATGGGCCCTCTGAGGTACCCCCTTCCCACCTACCATATTGGGCTCTACAAAACATATCCTTGGTTTTATAAAACACATTACATAAGTTACATAAACAAGTGGGGACACATAAAGGTTGTAGAATCTACATATAGGATCTCCCAGCAGCTCCCCCCACCTTTTTTTGGTCTCTTTTGCTTTGTTTTGTAAATGTAAAACAAAATCAGAATTCAGGACATTAAATAGATCAACTGGAAAATATTTTTAAACTGAATATGATTGAACCTCAATTTGAGAAAGTAGCTATTGTTTTAAGTCATGGTCAAGTGGGAATCGTATACCTCTTGTAGAATAGGAGTTGATTTGAATTAATGAACTAGAGGTGCAACCAACACATTGGCTGGCTGTTTCTTTCTTAGATTAAAATCCCAAGTACCTAAACAGAATCCTGAAGAAATACAAACACTGTTTGAGGTATGTGTGCTTATCAAGAATGTCTGTATGTATGTCTGTGAGTAGTGGTGTGGAATGATGTATTTAGGATGGGGTGACAAGGACAGGAGATGGACTTTATTACACCCTCTGTATAGCAACGAGGATATGTTACTATTTCCATCCTCCAAATTAGTGTCTCATAAATTTCCTGTGTAATATCATAAAATGTTTTAAGGTATTTTTGAAAAGCTGAGCGGATTTTAACATTTTCATAACTAGACCTGCCAAAGAAAATGCCAGAGCCTAGCTAGTGTTTGGACCAGTTGTTTTAAGTATATGTTTATGGAGGATAGTGTAGGACTTAGATATAGTACAATTGTATTGACCTTTAGTTGAGTGTCAGATCTAATGGGATGTTCTGAATTTTTACTTGCAAAATCTGGTAACTAAATAACTAAGAAAGTATATGGAGACTACTCTTTCCAAACCGTTTAGTAGGGCACGGTTGCTCTTGCTCTTGCTACAAAAAGTCATGGGGAGCACTTTGATGACATTGTGTATCCACTCCAAGAATTCACAGGTCTGATTTTTTTAAAACTTTTTCTCGTTTTGTTTATTAGGCATTCCCTGCTCCTAAACCTCAGAATTACACATACTCACTTGGAGAGAGAAGGACACATTTCACTTACTCTCTTATCCTCAGAGACAAACGCTTTGAAAAAAAAATTAGGACCATGTTAGACACATTCAAGTATGCTCTCCAGCAAAACGCAAGGCATTGTTTCAAGTTGATCCCCGCTCCGCCCCCCTCTTGGGGAGAAAAGTACACCATCTTAAACCAAAGCACACTTTGGTCAGCTCCCTGTGCTTGCCTGGTGCCAGCAACCAAAACACAAGCCTTTCATCTCAGCTTCAAAGTGGCAGAAGAAGTTTGGGGGATGGGATTAGGGAAGAAAGGCAAGGAGGCGGGGTCGAGGCGGGGAGTGCAAGTTGAATGCAAAAAAAGAGAGAAACAAACAAACAAACAAACAAACGGGATGGAGTGGGTGAAAGGAGACACATCCTGCTCTCTGATATCAAGGTCTGTTGGCTGGGCTGTACCCTGCAAAGCCTGCCCAGTTTCCCCGTTGTGTATTTTTTTTTTTTTCTTATTGGTGCCACTTCCCATGCTGGGAAGATTCTCGTCATCCCTCACATATTTTATCCACAGAAAAGCCGCCCTGCCCTGCGCTTGGCGATTGAGGCTGTGGCCCTGGTGTACCACTGTATCAGTGGTTCCCAAGGCTGTCTACCCTGGGAAAAGCTGGATGGACACGTTCCAAAATCAGCATTACATGCATTATTGTTCTTACTCTCCGTGATTAGAGCGCACACAGAGCGCACACAATGAAAACAAGAGCAACAGCCTCATTTGCTAACCCTCCTCCCAGCACAAGGCACTTCTCAGTCTGTTTTTCTTTCTCTGGATCTTCCTAACATTAACTGCTTCGGTGCTGGTGGGTGGTGGGGACTCCCAGACCTCAAGTTTCTTTGTGACTATAAACACTGGGGCACAGGAAAGCATGCAGACTAGCCCTCTGGGAAATGTGGGCTGAGTTAACTAATGGTGTGAAAAATCAAAAGCGGTGTGCTGTGTGGTGCCGCTGGGCCAGCCATGGGCACGCATTCCTGGACAGGTCTCCACAGCCCTGAGGTGGGATAGGCTCTCAGTTGCTGCTTTGTAGTGGGAACAGATGTAAGAGGGGGCTTCTGGTTGGTTTACTCTGAAAGCCACAAAAGCTTGCCTGCATTACCCTTAGGTGGGCTTAATTGTTCAGACCTAATTATCTGTACAGGGCTCCTCTCAAACATCTTTAGGGAATCCAAATCTTACTTTTATTTGTCCTTACACGTATGTGAAAGAGTTAGGAAATAACCTTTTAAAAAAATCTTTTAAGAGGAGAGAGAGAGAGAGAGAGAGAGAGAGAGAGAGAGAGAGAGAGAGAGAGAGAGAGAGAGAGAGAGAGAGAAACAGAGATAATACACATACAGAGAGAGAGGGGGCAGGCAGACAGACAGAAGACAGACAGACAGAAACAGAGGGGCGAGAGGGAGAGAAAGAAAGGCAGGAGGGAGTGGAGAGTGATAATGACAGAAGGAGAGAGAGAGAGACAGAGAGAGAGACAGAAAGACAGAGAGAGAGACAGAGAGAGACAGACAGAGAGACAGAGACAGAGACAGAGAGAAGGAGCAGCCGAGAGGGCAGGTGGGGAGTAGAGGGTGATGGTGGGAGAAACTTCTGCTGTCTTTACTAGACATACTCACAGTAACCAGTAAGGGAAGACACTGGCTGTTCCTCTGCATTGTAGTTATTGACCTAATTTTACGAAAAGGTGTGAGTAGACAGAACATGGACGTGTACATTTATCTGTGCAGTCAAGATTTCAAATTAGCTTTTCCTACAGACCCAAATTTCTGCTAAGGCTTTGGAAATACCTACTTTTGTTGGGTAGACTTTGACTACCTTAAGGTCTTTTGAACTCTTTCCTCCCAATGCCTCCTTTCAAACACCCATCTTTTGTGGTAGTAAGAAGGTTGTAGCCCTTCCAGACTTCTCTCATCAAATACACCAAGGACCCACCAAGCCACTTCATGGCTTGACACTTAATTTCTTTTTAGTGCGGAAAAATATTTCCAATATTTGGATGAAAGTCCTTTTACTGAAGCAATTACTTATAGATGTCCTTGTTACTTTTAAGCATTAGCAATTAGGAGTACATTCTGCTGTCAATTTTCTTTCAGTTCTTTTGTGGATCAAGAGACATGACTGCTGGGTTATACCCTGAGTGCACTTAACTTTGGAAGAAATTGCCAAATTGTCTTCCAGAGTTAATCATTTTGCATTCTTACCAACAGTGAATGATGGCCCTTCTTAATGTAATTAATTCCCCTTGATTGTTGCTTATGTTTGCGTTTTGAGTGTACTGAGTTTCATCTATCCTGCTAGGTACCCAGTGATATTTCATTTTGGAGCAGATCTAATAGAAGTGATACTGTGCTTTGAATTTCTAGTTCCACTTGTTCCTTACAGGTATCAAAGGAGATTCCTTGTCTTTTTGTCTATTACCACTGTGTCCTATGGTTTTGTTGTTATCTATCTTCAATTCTAGGCGTTTGGCTTTTTGTTGTTAATTACTTCAAATTTTTCCACATATACTAACATGTCACCTGCAAACAAAAATAAAGTTCCATATCTTCTTTCTGGGTCACTTTACCTTTTATTCCCTTTGCTTGTCTTAGTGAATTAGACAAGGGAAAAGCAGCAGCGAGAAGAGACAGCCTTATCTTTTCCCAAGCCTAAGGCAGAGAGGCTCTAGTTAAGCCCAGCTTTCCGTAGACCCTCTCCTACTTTGCTTAGACATTTTATTATGAGGAGCTATCAGGTATTGTTAGAGTTTTCTACATTTGTCTATATGATGAGGTAACATAGCTTCTTTATCTTGTTAATGTAAGGTCTACAAAATTGACTCTCAAATGTCCAACCCACTTTGCCCAACTCTGATAAATGCCTCAAGTCAAATGTGGAACTAGGTGGACATTGTCGATTTTGATTTGTTAATATTTTGCTAAGGGTCTTAGCATCCATGTTCCTGGTTCATATTGATATGTATTTTTCTTATACTTTTTTTTCCCGGGAGCTGCATTAGACTGGTGCCAGAGAATGAGCTGGAAATCACTTTCTTGGCTTCTGTCTTCTCTGGGAGTTTATGAAGATGGGATACTTTTTCCCTCAAAACATATGGCAGAATTTACCAACAAATTCACCTTTCTGTTTTGAAATGTTATTATTTATTGAATCAACTTCACTTATAGACGTGAGTCTATTAAGTTTTTTATTTCTTCTTGTGTAAATTTTTATAGATTGATTCTTTCAAGGAATTAGAGTATTTCATGTAGTTTTATCTGTTTCATAGGCAGACAATCATTCTTAATATTTCTCTGGCCTTCTTTTCTCTTTTGTGTGTGTGCATCTGTGTGTGTGTGCGTGGATGTGCATCTGTGTGTGTGTGTGTGTGTGTGTGTGTGTGTGTGTACACATAATAACTGTGTTTGTGTGCCCATAGAGGTGGAGAACATTGTGTATCCTCTATCACTACCTTACATCCTAGAGATAGGTTCTCTCACGGAACCTGAAGATCTTGTACATTTTCTGGCTAGGTTGGTCACCAAAATATAAAGTGTTCCTTCTGTTTCTGTCTCCTACCCTCACCATTTCTAGGGTCACAGATCTCCATAGCCATATCCTGCTTTTTACATGAGTGCTAGAGATCCAAACTTAGGTCCTCATGTGTAAGCAGCAAGTATTCTTACCCACTGACTCACCTCCCCAGACCTAATATTCCTTCTCTGTTCCTGTAATGCCTGTGGGTGTTTAGTGATGATGTTTTTTTTTACTTACTTATGGTGTCGTGAGACAAGGTCTCAAATATATAGCCCTGTCTGACTTGGAACTAACTAGTCATAGTAGACCAGGCCTTGAACTTGCTGTGATCCTTCTGCATCTGCCTCTAAAGTGAGAGAGATATATGTACCATTATGCCTGGTTCCCTACTTTATTTCCAGTATGAGTAATGTGTGTTTTATTTTTCACTTAGTTAATTTAGCTACTGCCTTATTGGTGTTAATGTATCTTTTTAAGAAATCAAATTCAGTCCAGATTTGGTTTTATTTATCCTTTCTGTTTTTAAATTCATTGGTATCTGTAATTTTCATTTTTAATTTTTCTATTTGATTTGCACTTCTTTTTCTAGTTTCTTTTCTTTGTTCCTTCCTTCCTTTCTTTTTTTGACAGCATTTCTATTTCTAGTCCCAGTTACCCCAAAACTCACTTTGTAGACCAGGCTGGCCTCAACCTAAGAGTCTTCCTGCCTCTGCCTCCTACATGTTGGGACTAAAGACTTGTGTCACCAGTGCCTGCTCTTTTTCTAGTCTCTTAAATTGTGAACTTGGAGTATTCCTTTTAGGTTTTTACTAAAGAAACCAGTGCTACACAGTCCTTGAGTACTAATTGCAATTTGCTCTCCATGTACATTAGAATATTTTTCTTTTGATTTCTGCTTTTTAACCATCATAGTTTTTCTAAAAATAAATAACTAAAGACAGTTGGCATCTCATATATCATTCTGAACCTTACTGACTTAAAATCAAATTTGGTGAGATTTGAGGAGTTTCTGATTTGAAAATTACCTTTATGATACTAACTGGATTTTTGTATTTCATTTTTAACTTTTCTTTCAAATTTTAATTAATATAAGTATAAATTAAATAAATTAAGCTTTTGATTTTTAAAGTTCTATGCAGTTCTAAATATAATTTTGCCAAGAAGGGGCACAAATGTGGTATTTGCTGTGGTTGGTGGGACTTGGGGATGATTTAGTAAGTTAAAGAACAAAGAAAAAAACAGAAACTCTTGCTTGAGCTTTGTATACACCAGGTTATTTCCTAGTTTTATATATATAATATATATAATATATATATATATATATTATTTATATATATATATATGTTGAGGTTATATGAAGGTTAGAATTATGATCTCCAAGTACTGAAAGACACTATTTTTCTCTCCAATGTACTATAGTTTGAATTTATGGCTTAATTGAAATATATCAAAGAGAGATGAAAAACTCTGAACAAGTTAGTCTGACATGAGACTTAACTATTTGACTTTGTTCATGACCGTTGCTAGTCCAGAGAGCTACTCCACAGACTATACAACTTTAGGTTGTAAAGGGCTTTGGTACAATGCAGAGATGGTATTGTTTGTCCTGTTTATGGTGGCTGACCTAAGACCAAACCTTTGCCTACATTTTATGAGCTGGGCAGGAGACTGGCCAGGAGTTTATCCCAGCCTAGTCAGAAAGATGAAAGGCTGATGTTTACCTTTGCACCACTAGCCTTGACTTTTAAGTACTTTTAGGGAACAGCTCAAACAGTGAATGACCGAAAGCTTTGTAAGCTCATACAAGTACAGCATTTTAGTGCTGCTCCGAAAGGTATTTTCCTGGATGAGACTAAGTATCACCCTTCTGCAATTCAAATTAATAAAGAGCCACAGCATTACTCATCATTGTTGTTGTAAAATTATAAAAAATATAAAGCTGTCTTTTTATCCCCCACTAGGTCCGGCACCGCAGTGCCCCAAGATATCTGCTAGTTATCTTAAGTCTCAGTCAGCAAAGCCTCTCACCCGCTTCGCTCCATCCCATATCACACTGCCAAAGGCCTCTCTCTGAGCCGTCAGCAATCTCTGCCTATCTAGTTCCCAAGGCAGGTTTCCATGCCAGAAACACACATCCCAATTACGCAGTTGCCCAGTGTCTCTAGCCACCACCCACTGTCTTACATTTAAATTGCCACATGAAAGAACATTCAATACAATAATCTTAGATCCAATTGATAAGATATAATTGCCCACCCAAACATACAAAGCCCTGTACATATCCATTCCTTAAGAATATTCGTAACAACCTGTAAAGGTACAGCGGGGAATCTTAACATCAACCTCCATGTTGTCCTCTCTGAGGCTCCGCTCTCTGTCCCTCCTGTCTCTTCCTCCTTTCCATCCCAGTCTCCTTCTCTTCCTTCAAACTTTTCTCCCGCCCATCTTTTCTTCTGGTCCAATGACAGGCCTCCTTCTATCCTGTACCTGCCCTCACCTGTATTTTACAAATTCAATGGGAAGAAGGTTCTGGTGAAGTCACCTGAGTCCTGAGTAGTGGCTAGGCAGCTGTCCTTGGGGCAGTGGAATTAGCATCAAAATTCAGGTAACTCCAGGGCAAACCACATTTCCCCCTATGAATGTTCTTAAGCGATGGATGTGTATTGGGCTTTGTGTGTTTAGGTGGGCAATTATATCTTATCAATTGGATCAAAGGTTATTGTGTAGTGTGTTCTTTCATGTGCAGATTTAAGTGTAAGGGAGTGTGGGGCAGCTGGTCTGGGCCACCATGGAATTGGACTGTGTGCTTCTGGCAAGATATCCAGCAGATATCTGGGGCACTGCGGTGACAGACCTAGTGGGGGATAAAGGACAGCATTTTATTTTTTATAATTTTATAACAACACATCATCTCTTGTTCACCCGAACAGATGTATGGCTTCCATTCCCCCACCCCTTTCTTCGCCATGAGGCCAGATGTATGACATATCTTTAACTAACATGATGCTGGCCAAGGACATTTAGGGCTTCATACACACATTTTCAAGAATTTTCTTCAGTTAAACTGGCAGTCAGTGGCTTGTCTACCTGTAACAGTTATGTATTCTCAATGTCACAATAGATAAACATTCAAAATTACAGTGAACAAAAACCTTGTAAATTATGTCACTTGCTCAAAACACGATTTTCCTTCCCATTTAGATTTCCCAATGAGACATTAAGAGGGCAAAGCGAAGGATTATGTACGAGAGCAAGGACTGGCAGTGAATGCAAGAGCAGCTGAGTGGGCTGTAGTTTCCCAGGGTGAAATTGCTTCTTTTGTAAGAAATGCTCATCTGTGGGCTTATAAAGACAGGCAGGAGCTAGAACAACATACAATTCCCTATGCTCTTTTCTCCTCCCAGACTGTCTGAACACAAGCATTTTTTTGGAATAATTTTACACTCTTCAACACTAGCATTCCTTTCCTAGAAATAGAATTTCTGATGGATGCTCACACTAACACTAATATTTATTTTCTAAATTTTTTATTGACTATCTGAGTATCTCATACAGTATATTTTCATCGCATTTACTCCTGAACCCTCCCGTTAACTCCTCCAAGATATGCTCTCACCTCTCAACTTCCTACCAACCACGTGTCCTCTTTGTTTCTTTAAACTTAATAACCCATTGACTCACTGGTGCTGTCCACATACTTCTGGGTGTGAAACCATCCACAGGAGTATTATGGCCTACAAAGAAAACTGACTACCTCTCCTCCAGAGACTATCAGCTGTCCATAGCTCCCCCTTAGAGGTGGGAACACATGAGTTCCCCTCCCCCTCCATGCTGGAATGTTGACTATCTTCATCTTGGGCACCTGACCACAGCTGCTGTGTGGTTTTGAGTGCTGTGGTCCTCTCCTGCCCACTCTGTTCTGCCCCAGTCCCCCTTGACTCCCAAATCTTAAAATATTTCTGCTCCTTTCATGATAGTCCTTGACCCTTGGGAAGAGGGTGTGGCTGGGTACCCCACAGTCATTCATTCTCTGCATGGTGACTAGTTGTGAGTTTCTTCATTAATAACAACTACTGCACAAAAATAACCACTGCAACAACAATCTTCTCTGGTAAGATCTGAGAGCTGCACTAAACTGTGGGTAGAAAGAAAAGAGAAGTTGAATACTGTGTCCAGTAGGCAAAATAATGGTAGTAGGTTCTCCCCTGGGTTCTGTGAGCTCACCAATCATGGGTTCTTAGTCTGATTTGTATTACTAGGCATGTGCCATCTCCTGTAGCCCTGTCATAAAGTGGTTGGTTATTCCATAACACTCATGTCACTATTGTACCCATGGGCTCTACATGCATACCACAGTAGTTATCACTTCAACTCACAGGGTTTGCACTTGGGTAAGGCTGTAGATGACTGTTCCCTGCAGCAGTTTGCAGATCACCGTCCCATACTATGTCATCTAGCCAGCAGAGAGGAGATATGAATCAGTACTGACTTGATTTCTCCATGCTCTGTAACCAATGAGTATAATGTCGTAAGCAGTAGGGTCTTGACCATAAAGCTGTGGTGGGCAACACTCACTTTTTGTTTGAATTTTTTCTATTTACGCTGCAAAGGTAATTTCTTACTGACGCTCACACTATTTTCATAGCATCACCTTTGAGAAAACATTTCTCCTAACTCTAGTCATAAGCAACAGTTCTTTTCTGTGCTACCATTTGCTCATATATATTTCTAATTTTGTACTCACAATGGTGTGTGTGTGTGTGTGTGTGTGTGTGTGTGTGTGTGTGTGTGTGTGTGTGTGTGTGTGTGTGTGTGTGTGTGTGTGTGCATGATAGCTAATTGCTTAGAAGTTGGGCTAATAATGTCCATGTTTTTTGAGTTACTGTCTCTCTCTTTATCCTGAGTGGTCAAACACATAGTAGGGTCTTCAAAAACATTCCATTAAGTTGAAATAAATATCAAGTTCTTGACAGGGAACTGAATTCAGCCTCTGAGTTCATGCAGTCTTTCTCTGTGGTTTGCTTTGGAATTAATGGAATAGAAAGCCGTGCTTTGGCACAGCTGTCTGGCACACCTGGGCTAAGTTCTAAGACAAGCAGCTGCATTGCTGTAACTTGCTGTAAAACACACACTTCACACAGAGACGTGTGCTGTGGGGCCTATGGAAAGCAGCCAGGCCTGGGGCTGGCAGTCACCTGAAAACACTTGGGTTAAGTTTCTATGGTCATGGCAGTTAGGCAGCCACTTATAATTATTCCCTTCAACTGGCAGCCGTGTTGTACAGGATATATTCTGACAGAACAGTATGCTTTTGCCTTCTTAAATACTTCGCCTCTGAACGTTGCCCTCAGGTCACCTGGGAGCTGTCTTGGAAAGAGCTTAAGGCCATGCATGCTGCATGACCACAGGCTGTAAATTACTAGTCAGATTAATGCCCAGGAAACCATGGAGGAGAGCTACAGTTGGAAAATGTGCTTCTATTGTTCCTACGAAGTTACAGAGTTCTGGGAAATGAAACATCAGATTCCTATAAAGAGCTAGGCCAGAGCATGGCAGCAAAAGAAAAGGGTAAGCCTTGGATACTGAAGAGAATGTCAGAAGAGAGAACACACTACTGTCAGGAGAGTGGTAGCAGTGCCAGAGCTGGAAGATGCATGGGAATGTTGAATCTTGTTTTGGCCTTAAAGGGGCAGTGTTGAATGAGGACAGTTTACTCTTTTGCAGCCTTCCTTGCCTGAAGGGCAGATGGAATCATGCTGTGTCAACCACCTTCATCCTATTCTTCCGTATGTCCTCCATGACAGCACTTCCCAAGGCCACACCTGGGATTGACAGAGGTGTTGTTCATGTGATCAGCTCTTTTGCACACCTAGATTGAAGGTCTCATATAACACCCTACCTGTCTTGCACAGCTTATCTTAGCCCTGATATCAGAAAATAATGTTTTAACTTCCCAAAATGGAGATCTGTAGGTGCTGTCACTACAGTTATGAATGTGCACAACCCAGGGAAGTGGGTTTCTTAAGAGGGGTCAGGAGACAGCACTGATTTTAGAGGAGAGTACAAATTTGGTAGGTAAAAGGTACCTTGACTTTGTCCTATTTCTGCCTTTGACAATGAAAATATGCTATACACACTCCAGAAGTGATGCTGTAAATGACTAGATAGTGAAACAGAATATGATAAATCACACTGGGGAAAAGTGTCATTAGAAGGTATGATGTAGAGTACAGTTTCTTTTATATTTATCAGTTGGTAGTGAAAAGGATTGTGTGGGAGTCTTTTATAATATAATCACTATGTTAGGTGTCATAAAGCATTAAAAATACTAACTCACAGCAGAGCATTCCATGTTTCTAAAAGTCTGTAAGGAAATGTTACACTACAGAAAGGATCATGGGTTAAGCTCAGTTCTCAGCTTTTGGCAAGTAGGGTATCTCAGGTGGGCAGCATGGTTGTCTGTCTGTATCCTAACGTCCCCATAGAACTATCTCAAGTAAAAAAGCTGACAACACGTCTCAGCTTAATGGGACGTAGCAAACTTTTCTTTCCTGTTGCAATAGATCAATCAACATGACTGTTTCCTGCACACAGCAAATTATCCCAGCCTCCCATCTTTTTAGGAAGTCTGTGAGTCAAATGCCATGGTTTGCCAAACAAGTGTTGTACATTTTAGTGATAGGCAGCCTCCTCTGAAGAGTTGCAGGTTTCGCTTGGGAAGAGAACCAACATTTTGTTAACGTATAGAAATACTTTGGACATCAAAAAATTGGTCTGCAAGTTAAGCAAGAACAGGTTTGCTACTAAAATTTGTGGCATTACTTTGACTTACCTGAAACAGGCTATTGGTGGTGGTGGTAGTGGCTTTAAGGGGGTAGTGTATTTTAACACTTACTTTTTGTTTTTAACATTCTAAATAAAAATGCACCAAGACTGTCTTAGTCAGGGTTTCTATTCCTGCACAAACATCATGACAAAGAAGCAAGTTGGGGAGGAAAGGGTTTATTCAGCTTACACTTCCACATTGCTGTTCATCTCCAAAGGAAGTCAGGACTGGAACTCAAGCAGGTCAGGAAGCAGGAGCTGATGCAGAGACCATGGAGGGACGTTACTACTGGCTTCCTTCCCCTGGCTTGCTCAGTTTGCTCTCTTTCAGAACCCAGGACTACCAGCCCATGGAGGGTACCACTCACAATGGGCTGGGTCCTTCCCCCTTGATCACTAGTTGAAAAAATGCCTTACACCTGGGTCTCATGGAGGCATTTCCTGAACTGAGACTCCTTTCTCTATGGTAACTTCAGCTTGTGTCAAGTTGACACACAAAACCAACCAGTACAAAGGCATATGCATTATTTATAATAGTCAGAAGCTGGAACGAACCCAGATGCCCTTCAACAAAGGAATGGATACAGAAAATGTGGTACATCTACACAATGGAATACTACTCAGCTATCAAAAGCAACGGCTTCGTGAAATTCATAGGCAAATAAATGGGTGGAACTGGAAAATATCATCCTGAGTGAAGTAACCCAATCACAGAAAAACACACATGGTATGCACTTATTGATAAGTGGATTAGCCCCAAAGCTTGAATTACCCAAGATACAATCCACAGACCACATGAAGCTCAAGAAGGACCACCATAGTGCAGATGCTTCAGTCCTTTTTAAAAGGGGGAACAAAAATACTCATAGGAGCAGATATGGAGACAAAGTTTGGAGCAGAGACTGAAGGCCATTCAGAGCCCCACCTGGGGATCCAACCCATATATATACAGCCACCAAAACTAGACAATATTGATGAAGCCAAGACGTGCATGTTGACAGGAGCCTGATATAGCTGTCTCCTGAGAGGCTCAGTCAGAGCATGACAAATACAGAGGTGAATGCTAGCAACAAACAATTGAACTGAAAATGGGGTCCTCAAAGGAGGAGTTAGAGAAAGGATTGAAGGAGCCAAAGGGGCTTACAATCCCATAAGAACAACAATACCAACCAACCAGAGCTCTCAGGGACTAAACCACTACCCAAGGACTACACATGGACAGACCCATGGCTCCAGCTGCATATGTAGCAGAGGATGGCCTTGTTGGGCACCGATGGGAGGAGAAGCCCTTGGTCCTGACAAGGCTGGAGTCCCCCTCCCCAGTGTAGGGGAATGTCAGAGGGGGAGGTGGGAAGGGGGGTCATTGGGGAGGGGTAACACCCTTATAGAAGAAGAAGAGGGGGATGGGATAGGGGGCTTATGGACAGGAAACCAGGAAAGAGAATAACATTTGAAATGTAAATAAAAAATATCCAATAAAAAAAAAAAGAAATGAAATTGAAGGCTGGGATGAGGCTTAGGGGGAGAGCATTTGCCTAAGAAGCACAAACCCCTGCATTCAGTCTACAGCTTGAATATACCTACAGGATACATGTACAAACACAGAAAGAAAGATGCTGATTTTCTTTTCCTTTTGTAGGAAAACAGTTGACAGATGAAATTGCTCAGTGAGTAAAGGCTTACTAAAAAGCATTGGGACCTGACACTGATCCACAGGATCCAGATACACCTTTGAAAGGACACAAAAGACTCTGCAAATGGTACCCTGGTCTTCACACATGTGCTGTAGTTATACACATACACACACACACCAACACACACACACACACACACACACACACACACACGGAATTTTTTTTAATCTTAAAAAGAATAAAAGTATGCATTAAGAACTTCATAGCAAATATTAGACAGGTATGCAGTGTTTTTAACCTACAAGAAGGCATTTTTAATACTTGGTATATTGTGCTTAACTCATTCTCATTTATATGTGCATAAAATGTTCTGTGTGAATTCAAACAGAACACCTAGTCTAACACATTGAAATCACTACTCTGAGCTACAACTGTATAGAAGTCTTGGTGATGTTTTCAAAATGACAGCCCTACTAGATTTTAGTGCCAAATCCAGGGGAAGAAAGGCATCCTGGAAAAATTCTCAAATCCAGTTCCTTGGGTTGTGACATAAGCATGACAGGAATAGCGTTCCCTGGTGATGACTTTCGGAATTTCAGGGGACACTGACAGAGTATTGAGTGAAAAGGCATGCAGATGCATGTCCCGATTCTGTCATTTACAGCTGATGTTGAGGCAGCTACTAAAATTTGAATGTGTAGGTTAGATGGAATGGTGTGTCCCTTCCTCAGAATTCTTTCAAGCTTTCTATACTAGCACGGTGGCACATTCTCCTCACTCTCTGAAGGACTCTGCCTACTTATTATCAGGCCTTTGGTCAATAGTGTTGACAATATTTAGGAAGCATTAAGTCAGCCAATGTTTTGCTGACTGTTGCCTGAGTAGCTCATTTATTCTCTCTGAAGTTGGTCCCTCATTTATAACATCCATGTGGTCACTGAATTTTAAGTTCTTTTAATTATCAGTGATTATTAATCACATTTTCAGTACCACATAGATCTTTCTTCAAATGAAACCCACACAGAGTCCAGCATGTAAAGTGGATCAAAGAGCGTTTTCTCAACTAAGCCAAGGCACCAGCACAGAACTCTTCCACTGCCTTCTACCTCAACCTGCTGAGGCTTCCCTCTACCTCTGAAGAACTACTGGACACTTGAGAGCACAATCAGAATGTCACCAATGGACATCATATATGACATGTCTATTCTTTAACATTTTTTCACACAAGTAATTTGATCATATTTTTGCCTCCTACAACTCCTCCCCAGATCTGCCCTCCCTTCTTGTCTAACTTTATGTTCTTTCCCCCCTTTCTCTCAAAACAAAAATTCTCACAAAAAATAGAATCAAAGCAAAAAATCACTAAGATGAAAAAGTGCCAAAACAGAAACAAACAAAGCCCAACAAAACAGAGCATAAACAACAACAAAAAATCCTGGACTTCACTGTCCCTTGGCCAAGTATTCCTGGACATGGGGCCTACTATGAAGTGTGGTTTATACACCCAGTGACACTTCATTGGAGAAATCTGATTTTTGCTTTGTCAGCAGTTTGCAAACAGCTTCCTGGTTAGGGATGGGGGCCCAGTGATCTCTTCTCCATCTCAGACCTGGGAACCTCTCTGCCTTGATATGCAGGTCTTGTGTATGGTCCCATTTTGATTCTATTAAGATGTTTGAAATTTTTAAAAACTTTTTATTATGTTCAAATCATAGGAAGTTCAAATAATAGTGAGAAATCATCCTTAAAATGTTTCTGGTTTAGATGGAAATAGTCATCATGCTTTAGCATGATTCAGTAATCTCATCACAATCAGAGTGTCAGTTTATTGTCAGGAAATGCAATAAACTTAGCTAAGAATTTTAATAATAGATGATAAAATATGAGAGAATAAAATGTGTGGGTGTGTGCACACACTTCTGTGTGTAAGTGTGGGTGGGAGCATGCCATGCTGCATGTATGGAAGTCAGATGACATTCTCAGGTGTTAGTCCTTGCCCTCCACCTTGTGTGACACAGTATTCCTTGTTTGCTACTGCATATGTTAGCTAGGTGGCCTACACGATTCCAGGGCTGCCTCTGCTTCTTCCTACTTGCCAGAGTTAGATAATAGACTTTTGATACTGTGTACAAGGGTTCCAGACATCCTAACTCAGGTCTTTGTAGGACAAGTGCATTTACCACTCAGCCAAATCCCTGACTCCATTTCAGCTCCATCGAATACATTTCAGTATTAAAAATGAACCAGATTAGACTCATCCTGAATCAGCTTCTTCAGGAGGTCCAGGTATCAGAGCTGGTAGTGGGTGAAGCTGATGTTGCAGGGGACAGGAGTCCTGCACAAGGACACCAAGGGCCTTTGCTTTCTTTCTCTGCACAAGTGGTCTATGGAAAGTAAGCTGTGTATTCCTAGAGTGTTGTCTCTCCAGTTCTAAGAAGAATTGAATCAGGACTGGTTACATCACTGAACTCAGCAACTTCATCAAGTCCAATTTTCTCACCTGCAACTGGAGATTTATGCCTGGAACCTGTTAGTCTGAAAAGCAAGTGGTGTGTGCTCTGCAGGAATTTATTTCCATAGGAAAGTTTGGGCACCTGCATTTGGAGAAAAGACTGTTGCTTGACCACTGGCATCTTATAAAATGGCTTTTCCATGGGTTTTACTTTTGTTTCATGATTATTGTGAAAAGTCCGTCATTGCTCTGTTTGTTGAGAAATGAAGCTTTTAAACCAGGGAAAAGAGCAACCCACACCATGCAGATGCCTCTAAGATGCAGCAGCAGATCAAAGAACAACCTACCCAGAGAACCATAATCATGTCCCATCAGTTAAGAACACTACTGGGTTCAACTCCCAGAATCCAGATGGTGGCTCACAACCATCTATAAACCCAGTCTTTGGGTATCCAGCACTTTCTTCTGGCCTCTTGAGAGAACTGCACACACTTGGTGAAAAGACACATGCATGCAAAACACACACACACACACACACACACACACACACACACATACACCACCACCACCACCACCACCACAACAACAACAACAACAACAACAAAACAAAAAACAAACAAACAAAAAAACAACTACCAGGTTTGAGATAAATGAGTAAAGTGATATCTAATTCCAGAAGTTATACTTTATAGATTTTAGTCTGAATGTGCAAATAAGTTGAAAAGACAGATAAATAAAACACAACACAAAGACAACCAAGCAACAACCTAAACATTGTTTGTTTAGATGTAGAATTTCTCAGGCACCACAATATGGAGTAACTTTCTAGAAGAGAATATAGAGTCTTTGTTTCATAATTAGTGCTGAATGATTCTAAACACTGGGGGCTTCAGAACTTGAGAGAAACAGAATTGGGAGGGTCTTTAAATGTAATTTAAAAGATGGAATATTAGTCTGTGGAAGAAAGGATTAATAAAATGGGCATGAAATTAAAGAATAGTGAAAGGGTCAGCCCTTTCAACAATGACATACTTAAATAAATTTTAAGATGTCAGTTTATTCAAATGATTTTATAAAGAAGTTCCTTTTATTATAAAATCACTAATGTTTCATAACATCTTCTTAACTGAAGAAACACAGAAGACAAATTCAAGCAAGATCAAGAAGTTGTCATCCAAGTTGTCAGTTATTTTTGTATTTTGTAGAAAACAGAAGAATTTAACTGCCTTAGTTAGTTTTCTTTTGTTGTGATAAAATACGTTATAACCAAAGGCAACTTGGGGAGGAACAAGTTTATTCAGTTTATTTGATGAAAGTCAGAGCAGTAACTTAAGACAGGGACCTAAAGGCAGGAACTGAAGCAGAGGCCATAAAGGAAAACTTACTAGTTTGCTTCATGTGGCTTGCTTAGCCTGCCTTCTCACACATTTCAGGATTACCTGCTCAGGGATAGTCCACCCCCCAAATGGCTGGGCACTACCACATCAATCACTAATCTAGGAAATGCCCTACAGGCTTGTCTGTAGGAAACTTGCTGGAGATATTTCTTTCTTTTTTTCTTATTTTTTTTCCAGTTGGGGTTCTTCTTTCAGATAACTCTAGCATATGTCAAAAAGAAAAAAAGACTAACCAGCACGGTGATGTTCTAGCTGATGAGAACTGAAATATGTGGATATCAAATTCTATCATTGATGAATTGACATCAATGAATTGCTCCACAATTAGACAGTGACTTTATGTGCAATTCAGATACTTAGTTTCTCTGTATTTTATCTATTATTCTACTACTGTATAGACTACTTCAGAATTTTGTTTTAAAAGCTTAATCTGGCTAGATGTAGTGGTGTATTCTTGTAAGCATTTAGAAAGTAGGAGGACTGCAAATCCAAGATTAGTCTCAGCTACATAGAGAGTTCCAGAAAATGTCTCAACGTTAAAAATCAAACCCGACCAAAAACTCAGTCTACTTCACAGTCTTAGAAAATATCCAGCGTTACGAATTATTCAGATGAATCAAGGGGTCAGCAGAATTCATTTTCTGTAGATTTATATACCTTCAAAAGACATAGAAGATGTTATACATTGTGTGTTCTTGGTCATTGGCTTGGACCAAGATGCTTAAATTCTCTGAACCTTGGCATTATCACATGGGTAGCAAGCATGGTAATTTAGATCTATAAGGTTTGTTCTTATATTTTTGGTTGTGAGCCTAGCCTTTAACGGCTGAGCCATCTCTCTAGCCCTATAAGGTTTGTTCTTACACTAAATGATGAACTCTCTATATAATGCTCATAAAAGTTAGGAGATTTGGTTTCTAGCTGGAGCCCGAACCTCGCTGATCCTGGCCCACAGCTTCCTGCTCCCAAACCCCGTGGGAGAGAGACCTCATCGCCCAGACAGGAGGCTACTCGTAAGACTGCAGGGCAGGAGAGACCTCCAGTACTGCCCACCCTTGCCCACATCCCTGGTGCAAGAGGAATCTGTATAGGGCCTCTGGGAACAGAAAGATAGGGGCACTCAAGCTGCAGGAGCCCTGCAGTCCAGAGTGGGCCCGGATCTGAAGGGACCCAGTCAAACAGCTCTCTGCACCCAAATCTTATGGGAGGGAGAGTTAGACCTTCAGAGGGGCAGACACACCTGGGAAGACAGAAGAGACTACTCTCTGTCCACATTTCTGACTCTAGAGGAAAACACTTAGCTTCTATTTCCATTTGGGATCCCTGTGCACAGGGACTTGAGAGAAGGCGGGGCAGGCCCTTCTGGTTGCTGCCCTCACTGAGAGCTGAAACCCAGCTACGAGAAGAGACTTCTGGCTTGAGACCAGAGGTAAAACCAGGTTTTCTGCTCCAAGTGTCCTGCCTAGTGGATTCAGGACACACACCCACAGGAACAGCTGAAGACCAGTAGACAGGAAAGACTACACGCCTGAAAGCAGAACACTCTGTTCCCATAACTGGCTGAAAGAAAACAGGAAAACATGTCTACAGCACTCCTGACACACAGGCTTATAGGACAGTCTAGCCACTGTCAGAAATAGCAGAACAAGGTAACATCAGAGACAATGATGTTGATGTGAGAGGCAAGTGCAGGAACCCAAGCAACAGAAACTAAGACTACATGGCATCATGGGAGCTCAATTCTCCCACCAAAGCAAACACTGAATATCTAAACACACCAGGAAAGCAAGATCTATACTTAAAATCACATTTGATCATGATGCTGGAGGACTTCAAGAAAGACATGAAGAGCTCCCTTAGAGAAATGCAGGAAAACACAAGTAAACAAGTAGAAGGCTATAGAGAGGAAACACAAAAATCCCTGAAAGAATTATAGGAAAACACAATCAAACAGGTGAAGGAATTAAAAAATGGAAATAGAAGCAATAAAGAAAGCAAAAAGGGAGACAACCCTGGATATAGAAAACCAAAGGAAGAGACAAGGAGCCGTAGATACAAGCATCACCAACAGAATACAAGAGATAGAAGAGAGAATCTCAGGAGCAGAAGATTCCATAGAAATCATTGACACAACTGTTAAAGATAATGTAAAACAGAAAAAGCTACTGGCCCAAAACATACAGAAAATCCAGGACACAATGAGAAGATCAAACCTAAGGATAATAGGTATAGAAGAGAGTGAAGGAAGACTCCCAATTCAAAGAACCAGTAAATATCTTCAACAAAATCATGGAAGAAAACTTCCTTAACCTAAAGAAAGAGATGCCCATAATCATACAAGAAAGCCTACAGAACTCCAAATAGATTGGACCAGAAAAGAAACTCCTCCTGTCACATAATAGTCAAAACACCAAATGCACAAAGCAATGAAAGAATATTAAAAGCAGTAAGGGAAAAAGATCAAGTAACATATAAAGGCAGACCTATCAGAATTACACCAGACTTCTCACCAGAGACTACGAAAGCCAGAAGATCCTGGACAGATGTCATACAGACCCTAAGAGAACACAAATGCCAGCCCAGGTTACTGTATCCAGCAAAACTCTCAATTAACATAGATGGAGAAACCAAGATATTCCATGACAAAACCAAATTTACACAATATCCTTCTACAAATCCAGTCCTACAAAGGTTAATAAATGGTAAAGCCCAAACAAGGAGGCAGGCTACACCCTAGAAAAAGCAAGAAACTAATCATTTTGCAATGAAACATAGAGAAGACGAGCACACAAACATAATCTCACCTCCAAACACTAAGATAACAGGAAGGAACAATCACTATTCCTTAATATCTCTCAACATCAATGGACTCAATTCCTCAATAAAAAGACACAGATTAACAAACTGGATACTCAATGAGGACCCAGCATTTTGTTGCCAATAGGGAAACACACCTCAGAGACAAAGACAGACACTACCTCAGAGTAAAAGGCTGGAAAACAAATTTCCAAGCAAATGGTCTGAAGAAGCAAGTTGGAGTAGCCATTCTAATATCGAATAAAATCAATTTTCAACCAAAAGTCATCAAAAAAGATAAGGAAGGACACTTCATATTCATCAAAGAAAAAAATCCACCAAGATGAACTCTCAATCCTAAATATGTATGCTCCAAATACAAGGGCACCTACATACATAATAGAAACCTTACTAAAGCTCAAAGCACACATTGTACTTCACACAATAATAGTAGGAAATTTCAACACACCACTCTTATCAATGGACAGATCATGGAAACAGAAATTAAACAAAGACATAGACAGACTAAGAGAAGTCATGAACCAAATGGACTTAACAGATATTTATAGAACATTCTATCCTAAAACAAAAGGATATATCTTTTTCTCCCCACCTCATGGTACTTTCTCTAAAATTGACCATATAATCGGTCATAAAACAGGCCTCAACAGATACAGAAAGATAGAAATAATCCCATTCGTCCTATCAGACCACCACGGGCTAAAGTTGTTCAATAACAATAAGGAAAAAACGCCCACATTTACATAAAAGTTGAACAATGCTCTTCCTGGTCAAGGAAGAAATAACGAAAGAAATTAAAGACTTCTTAGACTTTAATGAAAATGAAGGTACAACATACCCAAACTTATGGGACACAATGAAAGCTATGCTAAGAGGAAAACTCATAGCTCTGAGTGCCTGCAGAAAGAAACAGGAAAGAGCATATGTCAGCAGCTTGACAGCACACCTAAAAAGCTCAGAACAAAAGAAGCAAATACACCCAGGAGGAGTAGAAGGCAGGAAATAATCAAACTCAGAGCTGGAAATCAACCAAGAAAAAAAAAGGACCATAGAAGAATCAACAGAACCAAAAGTTGGTTCTTTGAGAAAATCAACAAGATAGATAAACCCTTAGCCAGACTAACGAGAGGACACAGAGAGTGTGTCAAAATTAACAAAATCAGAAATGAAAAGGGAGACATAACAACAGAATCAGAGGAAACTCAAAAAATCATCAGATCCTACTACAAAAGCCTATATTCAACAAAACTTGAAAATCTGCAAGAAATGGACAATTTCCTAGACAGATACCAGTTACCAAAGTAAAATCAGGAACAGATAAACCATTTAACTAACCCCATAACTCCTAAAGAAATAGAAGCAGTCATTAAAAGTCTCCCAACCAAAAAGAGCCCAGATCCAGATGTGTTCAGTGCAGAATTCTATCAGACCTTCAGAAAAAACTTCATATCAATACTATCCAAACTATTCCACAAAATTGAAACAGACGGAGCACTACCGAATTCCTTCTATGAAGCCACAAATTACTCTTATACCTAAACCACACAAAGATCCAACATAGAAGGAGAACTTCAGACCAAGAACACATCAAAAAAATCATTCATCATGATCAAGTAGGCTTCATCTCAGGTATGCAGGTATGTTTAATGTACAGAACATCATCAACATAATCCACTATATAAAACAAACTGAAAGATAAAAAACCACATGATCATTTCATTAGATGCTGAGAAAGCATTTGACAAAATTCAACACCTTTTCATGATAAAAGTCCTGGAAATCACAGGAATTCAAGGCCCATACCTAAACATAGTAAAAGCCATATACAGCAAACCAGTTGCTAACATTAAACTAAATGGAGAGAAACTTGAAGCAATCCCACTAAAATCAGGGACTAGACATGGCTGCTCACTTTCTCCCTACTTATTCAATATAGTTCTCCAAGTCCTAGCCAGAGCAATCTGAAAACAAAAGGATATCAAAGGGATACAGATTGGAAAGGAAGAAGTCAAAATATCACTATTGCAGATGATATGATAGTATATTTAAGTGATCCCAAAAGTTCCACCAGAGAACTCTAAACCTGATAAACACCTTCAGCAAAGTGGCTGGGTATAAAATTAATTCAAATAAATCAGTAGCCTTCCTCTACACAAAAGAGAAATATGTCGAGAAAAAAATTAGGGAAACAACACCCTTTAAAATAGTCCCAAATAATATAAAATACCTTGGTGTGACTATAACCAAGCAAGTGAAAGAGTTGTATGATAAGGATTTCAAGCCTCTGAAGAAAGAAATTGAAGATCTCAGAGGATGGAAAGATCTTCCATGCTCATGGATTGGCAGGATTAATATAGTAAAACTGGCCATTTTACTAAAAGCGATCTACAGATTCAATGCAATCTCCATCAAAATTCCAACCCAATTCTTCACAGAGTTAGACAGAACAGTTTAAAAATTCATCTGAAATAACAAAAAAAACCAAGATATCTAAAACTATCCTCAACAATAAAAGGACTTCCCGGGAAATCACTATCCCTGAACTCAAGCAGTATTCCAGAGCAATAGTGATAAAAACTGCATGGTATTGGTACAGAGACAGACAGATAGACCAATGGAACAGAATTGAACACCCAGAAATGAACCCACACACCTATGGTCACTTGATTTTTGACAAAGGAGCCAAAACCATCAAATGGAAAGAAGATAGTCTTTTCAGCAAATGGTGCTGGTTCAACTGGAGGTCAGCATGTAGAGGAATGCAGATCCATCCATTCTTAGCACCCTGTACAAAGCTTAAGTCCAAGTGGATCAAGGACCTCCACATCAAACCAGATACACTCAAACTAATAGAAGGAAAAGTGGGGAAGAATCTCAAACACATGGGCACTGGAGAAAATTTCCTGAACAAAACACCAATAGCCTATGCTCTAAGATCAAGAATCGAAAAATGGGATCTCATAAAACTGCAAAAGCTTCTGTAAGGCAAAAGGACACTGTGGTTAGGACAAAAGCGGCACCAACAGATTGGGAAAAGATCTTTACCAATCCTACAACAGATAGAGGGCTTATATCCAAAATATACAAAGAACTCAAGAAGTTAGACTGCAGGAGACAAATAACCCTATTAAAAAATGGGGTTCAGAGCTAAACAAAGAATTCACAGCTGAGGAATATTGAATGGCTGAGAAGCACCTAAAGAAATGTTCAACATCTTTAGTCATAAGGGAAATGCAAATCAAAACAACCCTGAGATTTCACCTCACACCAGTGAGATGGCTAAGATCAAAAACTCAGGTGACAGCAAATGCTGGCAAGGATGTGGAGAAAGAGGAACACTCCTCCATTGTTGGTGGGGTTGCAAACTGGTACAACCATTCTGGAAATCAGTCTGGAGGTTCCTCAGAAAATTGGACATTGCATTACCTAAGGATCCAGCTATATATTTCTTTAGGCATATACCTAAAAGTTGCTCCAACAAATAAAAAAGACACATGTTCCACTATGTTCACTGCAGCCTTATTTACAATAGCCAGAGCTGGAAAGAACCCAGATGCCCTTCAACAGAGGAATGGATACAGAAAATGTGGTACATCTACACAATGGAATACTACTCAGCTATAAAAAACAATGACTTTATGAAATTCATAGACAAATGGATGGAACTGGAAAATATCACCCTGAGTGAGGTAACCCAATCACAGAAAAACACACATGGTATGCACTAATTGATAATTGGATATTAGCCCAAATGCTCGAATTACCCTAGAGGCACAGAACACATGAAAGTCAAGAAGGATGACCAGATTATGAATGCTTCACTCCTTCTTTAAAAGGGGAACAAGAATACCCTTGGGAGGGAATAGGGAGGCAAAGTTTAGAACAGAGGCTGAAGGAACACCCATTCAGAGCCTGCCCCACATGTGGCCCATACATATACAGCCACCCAATTAGACAAGATGGATGAAGCAAAGAAGTGCAGGCTGAGAGGAACCGGATGTAGATCTCCTGAGAGACACAGCCAGAATACAACAAATAAATGAGGCGAATGCCAGCAGCAAACCACTGAACTGAGAACGGACCCCATTGAAGGGAATCAGAGAAAGGACTGGAAGAGCTTGAAGGGGCTTGAGACCCCATATGAACAACAATGCCAACCAACCAGAGCTTCCAGGGACTAAGCCACTACCCAGAGACTATACATGGACTGACCTGGGCTCCAACTGCATAGGTAGCAATGAATAGCCTAGTAAGGGCACCAGTGGAAGGGGAAGCCCTTGGTCCTGCCAAGACTGAACCCCCAGTAAACATGATTGTTGGGAGGAGAGTGGTAATGGGGGGAGAATGGGGAGGGGAACACCCATATTGAAGGGGAGGGAGAGAGATTAAGGGTATGTTGGTCTGGAAACCAGGGAAGGGAAAACAATTGAAATGTAAGTCAGAAATACCCAATTTAATAATGATGGAGAAAAAAATTGTCAATCACAAATAAGAAATATAATAAGTTAGATATTATAGCAAATCTCCCTTAGAATTAGAACTATTTATTTCTCATGAGTTCATGAGTATGGATCTTTTTAGAATGTAAACTAGAACTAAAATATAAATTAGATCAAATATTCTAAACATCAAGTAAAATAGTTCATGAAATACAGATAACTATAGACAAAGTGAGAAACATACAATTTAATCAAAGACTTGGACTGGCCAGCCAAAACTCTCTGTTTTCCTCAACTGAAATCCTTACTTCTTTAGGCCATCTTGTGCTCTTGACTATGTCTACTTTAGACACAATATTTCCATTTTGTCATTGGCAAGTGTTATATCAGATTCAAAGTGTGGAATAAAAGAAAAGTCAGACACAGACTATAAGGCTGATGAATTTGATATGATTCAAGGATTAACTCCTTAGTATTTTCTCTCTTGAAGAGTGCTTTCCTGGATTCTCAGCCTCATTTTTATCAGACACTAAGAATGAGCTTTTCTAATGCTACAGGACAAAAAATATTAACTGTCCCATGCCGGGAGAGTCTGATAAAAATGTGGTTGATAGATAATTTAATTTATTAATTTTTATCATGCAATCAATAAAACATCATGTAAGCAAAAAAAAGGTTAGGAGATTTACATAAAACATTGCAATAGGCTATGGATACACAAACTTTTTCAGTATTCTATATTATTATATTTTGGGAATAAATTTAGTGCAGTGTCCAGCTTATAGTGGCACTGAAAAATATTAGTTCGATCTGATTCATTGTATTAAAACAGACAAAATATTAGACTTTGAAATCTAAAAGTGAAATTACTAAGAGGAAATAAATAATATATTAGACATCTATAAAATCTCAATGAAAACACTTAGAAAATTTTCATAAAGATTACCAAATCTGGAAACTGGAGAAGATGACTCATCAGTTCAGTATACCTAGTAGTCCTGAGGAAAATCGAAGTTCAGTTCCCAGCCCTGGATGGCTGAAATTGTCAACTACTCAATCAGCACCCTCTTATGAACCCCATGAACCTGTGTGCACATTTACATGTGCCATCAACACATACAAGTAAATAAGAAGTAAAACAAATTCATTTTTAAAATCATAAAATCCAATTGTACATTTCAGCTTGCTAGGAGATAAGAAAGATAAAAGGGTAAACTTCAATTCCCAGTTCTTATTAAGATTTAGAACTTGTTAACCCAAGATGTATACGGCTATAAAGATTTTAGGGGGTTCAATAAGTCATTTGCAAGCAGCTGAAGCAAACAGCCATGGCTGTGTTCAGTATAATCCTCACCTGCTGGGTGCTACAATTGTGTGGATACTGTTCTGCACCTGTGTGTGTGTGTGTGTGTTTGTGTGTGTGTGTGTGTGTGTGTGTGTGTGTGTGTGTGTGTCTGGAAGCACTTGCCTTAGTCCCTGTACTATGGCTATTCCTGGTCACCTTGAAATCCTATTCAAGACTGAAAGACTGAAACACCCTGGGTGTTACAGCGCAAGAAACCCTCTCTGCTTCCCAAATACAAATGGCAGCTAACTTTAAGTTAGCTCTCCATTTTGTCCAGTTTCACAGAAACTGACCTCTTGAATCTAAATGTTTTAAGTCCACAGGTAGAGAAACACTCGACAGATAAAGATCCACATCCTCTACCCCCCCCCCAAAGGAATTGAACTTAAAGACACTGAAATGTGTCAAGCAGGAAATGTGGAAATGTGCGAGCTTTGAGCTGTCCTGTAAATGTAAATCCTCATCCACGTTATGCAGCCGACTAATGCTTATCTCACTGGGGGAAGCACCGAGAAGCCTGAAAGCGAAGAATACTCGGAAAGCTCTTTCTCTGAAGTAACTGAAAGAATGTTGACAACATTTGAGGAATGGCGAGCAGATACCATCAGCCAGCCATGCAAACAAGAGAAACAGCTCTTTTCGTTCCATACCTAGATACAAAGACCATTAAGACCGTAAGACTGTTTCCAGAGATACAATGCCACCGCTGCAGAGTGCCCGGGAAAGCCATGATAGAAACTAAAGCATGCTGGCAAGGCCAGTTAGTAACAGTTCTTTTTCTCTTGCCCACACCTTATGATATCCTCCAACAGCCATGCCTGTGGTGTGTCTTAAGCCTCTTATCCACACAATCATAATCAAAACAACTCTGACAGAGCGCCAGGGCAAACAGTAGATAGCCGAGAGCACCGCCATCAATCACAGGCATTCTGATCAGCTCCCAGGTCTTGTCTAGGTCATGTTATGACTCCTTTATTAGTGTTTAAGGTCACCAAGAGACAGGCAAGTGCATCCTATAACAGGAAGTGTAGTGAGTCTCTGGAGTGAGATGTTTGGCTCTGGTAAAGCACTGTGGCTGTGAATCCAGGGAAATGAGTTCAGCTCAGTCAGACTCCAGGCGCCGCACTGCCTCACAACAGATAGAATGAGGCAAAATAATAGAGGCCTTCCTGCCATTCTCCACATTCAGCTGAATTCCGGTCAGCACTTCCAGTCCCAATGTTAGAAGGCTCTTTTCTATTCAGTCTTCATACTGCAAGTTGTAATTCACGGGAAGGGGCTCCAGAGAAAGGCTGGCCCCAACTTCAAGCCAGGCAGTGCCAGCAGAGCCCTTCTGCAGGAAAGCAGATTAAGGGGCCTGTGTACCACTCAGTGGGTAGAACAAAATTTAGTGCCCACTTTGGGCTTCCTTAGAGTTACTGCCTGGCTGCTTTAGACCTGGCAGCCACACACAAACCAGATAGTTACTCTGCCACACTCTCCCTTTTGCAGTGACTAACTGAATCTACTCAATGTAGCAGAGAAGGAAAGGCAGCAGTCCCCCTCCTCCAACCCAACTCCCTCCCAGCTAGGGCACCCAAGCCTGGCAAGATAGTCTTTTGGTCTGCTTGTTGTGGACTAGGTTCACTCTTTACCCAATATGATTCCTACCAAGGACCTTGACAAATTCAAGTGGATTGGAAAATGATTCTTGGAAACTTTTATTACTGGTATAAGGGTGAGGTTATTTAGGGGAATGCAGTTGCTAGGAAAATAGAGTTCTAGAAAGGGGCACTTCCTGAGTCCTTAAACTAATACAAAACTATACAGGCTCAGTTGTGGAATGGGTAATTACTCTCTTCTCATGTCTAAGGATTTAATCTTCACACTAAGACAAAGGTATGTGCTGTCAAGCCCGAGGACCAGAGTTCAATAACTGCAACATAAGTGGTGGATGGAGAGAACCACATCCTACAGGTTGTCCTCTGACCTGCACATCTGTGCTGGGGTGCACCCTCCCCAATATATACTTACATCCATACATACTTTGATTAATTTAAAAAGACATGGAAATACCAACAGAGCCCTCCATGCAATGAAGGTTAACATGTAAAGTTGCACTGTGATATTTAAGCACCTGTGTGTGTGTGTGTGTGTGTGTATGTGTGTGTATGTGTATGTGTATTTGTGTGTGTGTGTGTTCATGTATTTTGTCATTGGTATTGGAAATGAAGCTTAGAATATTGTTGAACTTGTAAATAGTGAGCATAGCCCCTTGTCTCTGTCTACTTTGGCTATAGTTATACAAACAAGGCAGTTTAGAAAGGCCCAGTGCTTATCAGCTAGTGTTAGGTAGATACTGCACAAACAGAAGCATTTACAAACCCAAACTTTTGCTCTGAAAGCCCCTGGGCTGAAGGAGCAATGTCTGATGACATAATATTGATGGCCAGTAGGTATTTATTGAGAAGAGAAGTCATCTTAGGCCATGGCCACAGTCACCAAATGTTTAAAAGAAGAATAAACTCAGACAGAAAATGAAAAAATTAATATTCACAGGTATGTGAAGAGTTAACATTTTTAAGATTATGTGAGCTTAATGAACACTACTGGTGCTAAAACTCCATGACATTTTTGGAAGGGCAGACTGAATTTTTCTGTCCTGAAAGAGAGTCAGGCACTTAGTAGAATTTGGCACAGCCTGCCTACCTGGGTCTGTTGTCTGCCTGAGAAGGCAGAAGTTGACTGATTTAAGAACTCATACTGAAGTCACCATAGACAACAAGCATGACCAGAGAGCTTTGTCGGGGGTCCATTTACTTCATGTGTGCCACAGCATGGGCAAGACTACAGTGCCACATATGTGGATAAACGAAGCTTCAGACATGGTGTCTTGTGTGTAGGGACATCCGTCGTGAGTACAGATCCCATGCAAGGGATTATTCTGCTCAAGGGAAGCTGGGCCTTTGGGGAAAGACATGGCCCCAACAATGAACCATACAGGGTCTCGTATTTACCACAGTGCAGGTCCGGAACTATACTGGGGTGAGAGCATTGGTTCAGTCAAGTACATGTTTCTGGTCATTCATAATTACACCAGATAAATAAAATATATCATCTTGATTATGGCTGGAGCTGCAGAGAGACCAAGTGGCAGGCAGGGAAACTCCAGGAAGCCTTAAAAACCCACCAGGCATTTTGGACATCAAACATCAATTACAAAGGACTGCTTTGATGCATTAAGAGTCAGGGAATCAGAACCAGATGGACTAAATTTTCCTTGAAATACATGCAGGATTAAAAATTAAGAGGGGTGCGCAACACAGTGTATTGTATCCAATGCTAGCCAAAGCATTTGAGAAAAATTACTATAGATATTTGACGATTAAGTAACCATTTACCCACGTTTACATTCTACATTCTAGTTTGGCTACATGCATAGCTAGAGAAAGAGCTTTGTGGGTAAGGGAAAGAAAAGTATTTCCTGGAAAACCAAGAGGGAAGGAAGGAAGAAAGAATCCACTAAGCGTGTGTTCTGTTCCTAAAATCCCATTGTGAAGATTTACCAGGTTACAAGTTGGAGCAAATGAAGAGCTGCATATAGACTGGCCAGGCACTTCACTTAAAAAGCCCGATCATGTTTGACAGATCTTAATACGTGCTTAACATACACTATTCCCTTAACACAGACAAAGGCTTCACATCTTGCGTCATGATCCCCTGTGGACCAAACGACCAGAGAGCTCTTTTCTGGTGATTTATTCAGTGGCACTTGATGCCCAGGCTGCCTGTTCTGCAAGTGACAGCAGGCAGGACTGTGCTCCAGATCTCAGTGGTTTCTGATTTTCATGATCAAGCTGCTGAATGAGCAAACAAGGTTTAATTCTGGGCCCAGTAGTAGCTTCCCTTCCTGGTGCCCATGCAATAAACTCACAGCCCTTTGGAATGTCTAAGGCCATGGATCCCAGATGATCTGTAAATAGATAGTGATGATTTCAGAAGACCTGTTAGCTCCTCCCAAGTCCTCTTTATGTTCCCATGGTACAGCCCTCAAGGGTGTGTGTTTGCAAAAGCAGACATTACAAATGGAAGCTGCGGGTGTACAGATTCGACCTAAGTCACAGTTCACCATTTACATGTCACTATGGCTCAGAAAAATGTTCCCTAATGGCCCATGAATTTAAAAGCTTGGAAACCGGCCAGAGATGCTCTTGGGAAATGTTGAAGCCTTTAAAGGCAGAGCCTCATAGGAGGAAATTAAGTCACTGGGGATGTGACTTAAAGGGAATATTGGGGCCCTACCTCTTTATGTCAACTGTTCATTTTCTGGCCGCCTTGAAGCGAGCAGCTTTCTTTCTATGTGCTCCTCTGATAATGTATTAAATCACCGAAGGGCCCAAAACCAACAAAGGGCCAACTGACCATGGACTGAAACCTCCAAACGTGGAAGGCAGAATAAACCTTTCCCCTATTTAAGTTGATTTGTCTAAGGTGTTCGCTACAGTGATGGAAAACTAACCAATACAATACAACCTCATCATTTTCTTCAGACTCTCATTTCATTCTTTCTTATTACAGTGGGTTACATACAAATCATACATACAAATATGGTTATCATACAAATATGAGCTCATCTTTATACCCCGGTTTCTATATTTAGGCGCTGAGCAGAGCAATATATCGTGAGAGGTTGATGGCAAAAGTGCACATAAAACGTGCTCAGCATGCAACCCTTCCTCAGAATGGATACTACCCATTCTAGTAAGTAGAACCCCCCCCAACACAGCCTTGCTCAGCACCCCTTCTTCAGCCACCCAGGTAAACACAGTAAACTCTAGAGCTATACTGAGTTCAGCCCCTGAAATCACAAAGCTCTGTCATCTTGCTATCATTTTTGCTCTTTCTGAAAACACATGCTGGCTCTGAGCACAGGTATAGTTTCTATTCCTGAAGTATTTACACTCTCAATCATCCAGAAATGAGCAGAGGAATAAAAGTGGATATGCGTGAGTTACTTGAAAATGCTTTCCGATCTCACCTAAGATTCTGAACTCCATGAACTTCTGTATCGTAGAAGGTACTGAAGCCAATTCTATCAAGAGTAACTGGGGGTTCTCTGATATGCTGGCCTGATTGAGACTTTTCCTAATACTGTGTATAGATTGATGACATTATGCAGGTGAAGGGCAGACAAGAGGGAAGGGAGGCGGGAACGGAGATTTTAGAGGGGAGGGAGAAGCAGGAGAGAAGGAGCCGGGCTGAGGAAGAGGAACTAGGAACATGGTGGCAGATGTTAAGATTCTCTGCGCATAGATACAGGTTGCTATGTCTTTTATAAAGGGATGGGTGTGTACAGGATTTGTGCTGTCTAGATGGCCAATTACATCTTATCAATTGGATCAGAGGTTATTGTGTGGTGTGTTCTTTTATGTGGCGACTTAACTGAGCTCAAGAGAGTATGTGGTGGCGGGACGGACCGGGTCACCACAGAATTGGGATGTGTATACCTAGTGTGGTAACAGCCCGCCAAGGAAACTGTGTGATTGGCTCTCGGACCACCCAGGTCAGAGGGAGCCCGGGAAAGAGTGCGGAAATGTAAGCACGGGAACTGGTCTCCAGGTGTACTTTTTTTTATTTTATTTTAATTTATATTTATATTTATCAACACTGCTTGGTTTCTTTGTTTGTTAAACTAAGATACAGAATGATATGTGTTATACGTTCTTTATGTTATATGTTGCATATGTTTATTCTGTTGGTGCACATGCATTTACTTCATTAGAGACCTTAAAAAATAAAGCATTCCACATGTGTGATAAGTTTCTAACAGTGGCCGTAGAATGTTGTCTGCAACTTGTCCAGTTTCGCTATGTACCAGCTACTATTTCAGTACAGTATATGCACTCATCTTTAACCTTTGAGTCACTTCTGAGAAAGAAGCAATTATTACTCATACGCTGCAGCTAAGAAAGCAAGTACAATGTGTTAAAAAAACTTCTCTAGGTCCCTGAATTTCCGAGGAAGACAGAAAGCAAACCTAGGCAGTCTGGCTCTAGAGCTCACACCATGGCTCAGACTGATTGAGCACTTTAGAAGGTAGCAGTAATAAATGACGGTGGTGGACAAAACATGAGTGTGTGTGTGTGTGTGTGTGTGTGTGTGTGTGTTTAAGTGTTTAATTTGCATTTACCAATAATTATGTACCAAAAAAGAACAAAAGTTTGGAAACTTAGCAGTGTCATAAAGATGTTCTAATACTGTTTGTTGCTCTTTAATTTCTTTTTGTAAAAGATTTTATTTATTTATTTAATATATATATTAAATATATAATTTAATAAATTTATTAAATATAAATAATATATATATATTGTAGCTGTCTTCACGCACACCAGAAGAGGGCATCAGATCTCATTACAGATGGTTTCGAGCCACCATGTAGTTGCTGGGAATTGAACTCAGGACCTCTGGAAGAGCAGTCGGTGCTCTTAACTGCTGAGCCATCTCTCCAGCCTGCTCTTTAATTTCAATAGTAATATTACATGACATGAATTTATTATGCTATGTAGTACAATAACACAAGTCTTAATTATTAGATTACTAATTATTACTTAATTATTTACTTATTAGATTACTATTACTTACTTAATTATTTAGATTTGCATTGAGAAAACTCAAAGCTGCAAA
The DNA here is from genome assembly GCF_011064425.1 of Rattus rattus. Classification (NCBI taxonomy): domain Eukaryota; kingdom Metazoa; phylum Chordata; class Mammalia; order Rodentia; family Muridae; genus Rattus; species Rattus rattus. The sequence continues at coordinate 205,089,857 of NC_046155.1, forward strand.
GTTTAAAAGCCTAGTGATTTTCGAATTTGGTCTGAGATTCATTGGGTTATGAATTGTTAATCTTTGTGTTCTACCTGTTACCATCATATTCAACAATCATTGGCAGGAGTTTGAATGAATTCCAAAAAGCAGATTTATAACCATTGAGAAAATTTGCACAATGAAAAATTTGATTCTCCTAACTTTAAAAAATCGTCAGTGAAGATAAAACACTCCTACACACCTGTAGTCAGAACGGAATTGCCATTCAATTGGAAGATTCCCTATAAGCAATTGGGTTTCAAGGCCACTGCAAGATTCTCCAGTGAACGTGGGTTAAGCTTCTGAAAACCCAGCACCAGGGAGCTCTCCATCTTGTGTGCAGCCAGCAATGCTGTCAGATCCTGGGGCTGTGAGACTGTACCTCCTCTTTATAAATGCACTTTGTCATGCCTTCCTACCTGGCCTCACTCTTGCTAGCTTGTTGGGACCAAACAGTCATGTGACCCCTTCTTTGCACCATCTAAGTTTATCCCTTACAGTTTGGTCTTCTTAGTAAATCAAGCAGTCATTCCTGCCATGGTGAGTGGTAGGGACATATAGAGAAGGGAACTCGGGTTTTACTTTTAGAAATTCTGTTAGGACTCGGGTTCCATCACTCATGGCTTTTGCATTCCTAGATGTGTTACTTCAATGTCTTCATAAAGATCTTACAGTCCTGTTTTGGAGGAGGTTGGACTGGGATGATGTTAAATGCTACAGTACAGTAGTGCTCAATAAACACTGCCTCCTATTTTCTGAGAGACGTCTCTGGTAAAACAGACAACAAAATTCATGAATTTTGATGTCTTAGGTTATTTTCAGAATAACTATAAGTTCCATAACACAGGATACATGGACATGCTTCTTCTTGTTTGTGTTAAAGTCTTGGGTTTCTACTCTTTATCTCTTTCTCTAGAGATTGGGAGGATACTGTGACCATGGAGGTGTCACAGAGCAGATGGCAAAATTGCCATCAACTTAAGTCTTTAAAGAGCTTCATGGATAAGCTGGTCAGTTCTCTGAAATACTGGCCTTGGAATTATTGCAGAGAGGCATAAGAATTCTTCTCTTGGCCATACTCATATTGTGTCTTCTTAAAAGCATATGCTATCCCTAGTAGAGCTCTGAGATTTGTATAAATGCTAAAAGGGAGACACTCAATTGTTTCTTTTTATTCAACAAGAATTAATTGTTTCATTACCCCAAAGAGAAGAAAAAAGAAAAAGGTTGATTAAGTGGGTCTTTAGCTCTGGGGTTAGTAACACTCAGAGAAGATCATGGTATTTTCACTGAGTTCATTATCTGAACAATGCCAGTCTGGAGCTTGTTTTCAGATTTGGCTAAGATGAAGCCAAATATAGTGAATAACAGCTAGTTAATAATGTCTTTGCTTCATTCTGCTTGGAGTCCTCGAAAATCACTCACACCACAGTTTCTTGCTTGAACTTCCAGATATTCTTGCATGCATAGACCTAGCCAATGAACTATTTCATCCAACTGTGAACCCTTTTATTTCTGTTACTTCTAGCATTGAAGAGCATGGCCTATTTTGGCCTGGAAAGTATCTGTTGGGAAGAGAAGTGTCTCCTTTTTTAAATCCAGGCTCTTGATATGCCTGCTTCTGTAGGAGCTATAGCCAAGAACCACAACACTTTGTCACCATCTCTCATACGTTCTGTATACAGAAAGTCCTGTCACCACCAAAAGCCGACAAAAGTCGATTTCCTCAGGTACCATCCAATAGCATTAATAAGACTCCTTCAGATACTAGTAGGTTATGTATATAATCACTGCAGATCCTAGGCTGTTTTTAATCTTCCCCGCTGACTCTTCAGCTGTCCTAGCCATACTCATGGTGTAAACCACAGTGGTGGTTACAATCTGTCAAGTATTAAGACAGCATATAATATTTCCCAACAAGTGTTAATCATTATTAAATGATGAGAATCTATTGAGCTCAAGGCAATGTCACACCCAAGTTGAGTTTCAACTTCCCTACTACTTGTCCCAGTGATGGCAAATCCATCCTGTATAATTGCTTAGGCTACCAATGTCATCCATTGCTCCCTTCTTCTAACAACTCTCCCAGCAGGAAATACTCCTAGCTCCACCTCCCACATTTAGCCAGTGTCTGATGCCTTTTTACCACCTCCACAGTCAGCACTGTGATGGGGCTGCCAAGGCTCTTGCATGGATTAGCCAGCACCCTGGCTCTTCTCCTGGCTTCTTCTTCACCCCCTCCCCACTCCAGAGAGAGTGTGTTCTCAATGGAGTTAGCCTTTTTATGTAGAAGTCAAGCTATTCCCCTCCTCAGTTCAGAAACATTTGAAAGCTTCTGTTATGGTTTAAATGAGAAATGTCTCTCATAGACTCACATGTTTGAAAACCTTGACCCGAGCCAGCGATATTGTTTAAAGGCCGTGGAGCACGGACTGGTCATTAGAAAACGGGTGGATCTTGGAAGGTTCTATCTGCTTGCATTGCATTCTAGAATTCTATGATTCTTGATCTGTCATGATGGGAAAGCTCACACCTGCATTCCTCAGATTGAATCTTGTAAATTCATCTACTAAATTTCTTTCATTCAACTTATGCCCTTTAGAGAAGCCTGGTTAATAGGCTTGCTTACTGTGCTGATTATGTGTTTATCTGTTTCTGGAACCTAAGTTTCAAGAATATCAGAATCACAGAGATACTTCAACTACTCAGAATAATATGCAGCATACACTAGACACCCTATACATGCTCACTGGAGGAAGGAACGGATGAAACCATATGATAGAGATAAATATTTAATGAAGATTCAAAGATCTGGGTTCCGGGGGCTTCAGAAAACATTTTTTTCCTAACGGGAATACTATGGCGCAAGAAAGTACTGAAACTTTCTCGAAAGACTTAAAAAGAAGAGAAAAGGAACAGTGGAAGATAGCCCTACTACGTTTTCCTTATGTTACGCTTTTGGTTGATTGATATGGGTGTCAAGAATATTTTGTTTGGGGAGTTAAGACTTGTCGTTGTTATTCACAAGAATCTGAGCAACCGAGAAAAGCTGTGTGGATCGAGTTCCCTGCCTCCTGCACAGGCATTTCCTGGTATGCTATCAGGTGTTCTTTCCTAAGGTGGGTTTGTCACTGAGGGATTAAAGGCTCTGGAATTCAGAGGCAGGCTGTGCTGCTGAAACACAGCAGTATCTTGGATCCCTGTTAAGCTTCCTGGAGTCAGTTCTTCATCCACTTTCTAGCTGAGGTGGTGAACATGGTCAGTGGATGCTTGTCCCATCTCGGACCCCAGGGAATCCATGCCTCTGGCAAAATAAAGCAAAGTGAGAAGGGCAGGCAACTGCAAAAGAGGAGACGAGAGTATGTGCACGGAAGGCAGAGGACAGGTTGGAAAGGATATTGTGGGAGACATTAGAGCAGGGAAGACAGGCTAAGACATGTGTGTAAACATGGCATTGTTAATAGGCTGTATGCCCCTTGCTGGCTGGCATATTCAATTATTATATTCTCTGGGGAGAACAGACTATTAATTCTTTTTTCTGTAAAGGTGAAAAAGCTGTATCTTTCAAAATGGAAGTCATTGGCCATAAGAGAAGAAAATATTTTTCCAATATCTGCAGACATTATTTACTTTAAATTGTCTAAGAGTTGGCTGGCAAATAACCTTCAGACTTCATTTTCTGAGATGGTTGGCCATCTACCCTACAGGAGATGGGTTCACACATGCCACTAGTCAAAGCACTCCACACCACCTTTCTCAAGCTGGTCTCAGGGAGAGAAAAATTCACAAACGGCAAGTCACTTAATGCACAGCCACCCTATCAATGTACCACTGCAGGATCGGCAGGCAAGATTCAGAAGCAATATACTGGCAGAATGAGACGACTTCCTTTTTCTTCTCAATTAATAACAACCAAATAATAACAGAGACTTTTCAGATCTGGGGGTGTCCATCCTGTATTCCTCCTTCAGCCTGGAAAAGCCTGTGCTATGTAAAGAGCCTCCTGTAGGGTAATTGCCAGGCAGCATATATAAAAGGCACAGTAAAAGGTGCAAAAGTCATTAATAGGAGAGAAATAGGAAGCAATCAGCAACACATTAAGCAAATTATTACCATGAAATTGCACTCCCAGCTTGAGATAAGTGTCCTGGCTCTGTTAAAGCTATATACACCTTACTGGCTTAGCTGTGGCTGAGGAAACTTTTCCTCTTTGGTTTGTTGATGAAGTGTTAAGTCATGATAGACAGGCTGTGAGGCTAGAGAAGAATTACCCGCTTCTTCCAGGACCTCCTTCAAAGTCTTGCTTCTTGCACAGAGGACCTGTGAAGAGAGGCTGGAGGAACACTCCATTGGACAACAGGCTGACTTTGGGGATGGAATGGAAACCTAACTGGGAAGATCATATTTACCTCCAAGTTGTTTTGTGGAGAAAAGCCCACACTCTTTCTTAGGGCGTTGAGGGCAATGAATATGGGAGTAGGCAGCCAGGTTCATGTGGTTCCCTCCTGCAGATGGTTAACTATTTGCATGATGGAAAGGGTTACAATCCACTCCTAACAATCCTGGGCTGTGTCCCGCCTACTCCTCCAAGCTGAAGATTCCTCCCATCCTCCTCTCTGGCCTGGCCTTTTCAGTTTTTATGTCTTAAGTGTGTTCCTGTTTGCTTTCCCACCCACCAGCCTATAAAGCTTCAGATGCTGAATTGAGCCTGATGAGTGCTGGTCACTTAGTCCTCTGCTGCAGCGAAGGGGCAGGGAGCTGAACTGGGAAAGGAATTAGAGTAGCCAACCCTTTAGGAAGGTTCACTCCAAGATCAGAGCCTTCCCTCTCTCTGTTGGTGCTTGAAACCAGCATGTCCCACTCATGCCCTGCTCTTGATGGAATTGGGCTGGTATTCCAAGTATCTCAAAATGTTGCCGCTCGGTGAGTGTTTCTGGCTGACACATCAGCCTCTTCCCACAGTGTCCGTGGATTGGCCCAACACTCTCATCACCTAAGTTCCCTGAGTGCATCCTTCTAGCTCCTAGCAGCCAGGTGAGAGACAGCACTGGCGTCTGTTGTGCCTTCTCTGTTTCCTTTCTTGTTCGAATCACAAAGAAACCTGTGAGAAAATAATGCAGAAAGGCATTACTTTAACTATGTCTCCCCTTAGCAATGAGTTGAATTTTGAGTGTCCAATCTGTTCTTTGTAGTATACATAATGCACTCTGAAGGAAATACATGGAAAAAGGAAGGTGCAGGAATAGCATAAGAAACATGGTTAATGGATCTTGGCATTGCTGCAACAAACACTCTTCCTACCTATTATATAAGCTCTGAAATCTTAACATTATAAAACCTTAGCTTTGGAGATTGTGTGTCTTTCCTTTTGCTGTTGTTGTAATCAAATACCTTCCAAGAAGCAGCTTAAGGGAGGAAGGGTCTATGTGGGGCCTATATTAATGCTAAGAGATATTCTAGACATATTTCACTCTTGGATGTCTGTGCAGATAACACTGGGTCCAGAGATCCCCAGATGAATTTGATGGAATTGGGCTGGTATTCCAAGTATCTCAAAATGTTGCCGCTCGGTGAGTGTTTCTGGCTGACACATCAGCCTCTTCCCACAGTGTCCGTGGACTGGCCCAACACTCTGATCACCTAAGTTCCCTGAGTGCATCCTTCTAGCTCCTAGTAGCCCGTTATCTTCCTGGTCACATAGGTCTGTTTCCTGTCATTTAACCAGACCCACTGACACAGCCGTGGGGGAATATCATCAAAACCAAGTACATCCATCTCACAGCCATTGACAAGCAGGGCTGACAATTTGGTAAAACTCCCCTGAAACTAACCTCAAGTTTGTGATCACAAAGCCACACTTCACTCAGCAAGCACAATGCCTGTGTTGGCCAGGGCCAGTGCTGTGGCGATATGGCCTGTACTTCAATAAAATAGTTCAGGTCAGCCAATTTCAGGCTACTTGGGATCAGGACTCAGATGTGGTCTGATTAGTTTAGATGTAGTAGGATAATGTCCTTCATGTTCTGGTCATTGCCAACCATATTTTCTGTGATTTAATGCCTCCTAAGAAATCGCTAGCCCCTCTTGAAGGGTCAATCTACAAGTGAGCCAATCTTGTTGAAGAAGGAAGTCAGGCTAAGGCTTTTATGTCTAAAAATGATCTTGTCTAGCAATCTAAACATCTAGATGGCATTTTGCCTACTTGTATTTGCAGTGGCTCTGGCTGCTTCCCAACCCTTTACAGACTGCTGAGTTTCTTGTACTGGAGTCCTTCCTTGAGCCCCACTAACTTAGGCAACAGCTTAGTCAGTTGTAATACTATTGCCGTTCCATCTATAAGTTAAGGTCCTTCTGAGGACCATTTTTCTCTGAAATTGGTATCCTAACAGTGGACATCCCTCTCCTCCATCCTCAAGGTCACACTGTTCTGAAGTAATCCCTCTGGGCACTGGGCTCTCCAGTCACCTTGGTTTGAGATCTTTCTGGCTTTAACTGTCTTAATCATTGTCTACTGCTGTAGTAGAATGGCAGATGCTGGATGTATGCAGAATTAAGGTGTGTTCTTAAATTTTGGGAGGCCGAGAACAGTGGCACAGAGCTGGCATTAGCTCAGCTTCCGTTGCAAGCTTTTGCTCTACCATAACATGGAGGAAGGTTGGTGAGGAGATGTGAGGCCTGCCGGACAGCATGGCTTTATGACTGTTGTCATGGCAGTTTTATGACAGCTGCACTCTACGGTCAGTGAGAATTTGCACCTGTGAGAATTAACTCAGTCCCTTAAGACCAATAGTCATCTTTTTACAGGAGTGGAGCCATAGTGACCAAAGCACCTTTAAGAGTCTCCACTTCCTCTCAACACCTTTACACTGGCTATCACGTTTCAACATGAGGGAGCAACTCATATTCAAACCACAGCACTAACATACTTCTAGGTACCTCCTTCTTACCACTCAGTCTTATTAATAAGGCTTCATTCAGCCTGCCTCATGTCTGAGCAAGCCTGGATTAAAATTTCAGACAGGAATAAGTCTTAGAAGAAAAGCTAAATCAAGCTGGCAAAACACCTACAAAAACAACCATAAAGTTTTAGAAGGCAAATGAAACAGAGAGATAATCCAGCCAGGTGGTTTTCTGTTTTTGCAACTGAAACTTTTGCTTTTTGAAATGGAATAATTCAGATGGGCATCCATATGAAATTAATCAAAACTGATGTGAAGGAAGGAGAGAGACTAGGAACTAGGTTTACAACCTCTGCACTATCGTTGGGGAATTCTTGGCCTTTCCTAATGGCTTCTTTTTAAAAAAGCCACTGAAAACCTTGGATGACAGTAATTTTCATAGGATCAAGCAGAATTTTTAGTTAGATTTACTGTTTGTGCATGTCAGGGTTCAAAATTCCAAGCAATTATAACCACTGGGCTTGTTCTTTTTGGTCAAATCCACACTTGCATTTTTGAGTGTACAGTGCATGCAAAATAGTACACTGATGCTTTGAGGGGCAAAGCACAACACCCTCTTTTAGCTTGGGCTGAGTGGACACATTCACACTTGTAAAGACAGAGTCAAAAATAGTGTAATACAAACAATAAACAAACAAACAAACAAATAAATAAGGTTTTAAAAACAGTAATGTTAGATCTCTCCAGAGAAACAGAACAAATACTATTTAGAGGTTGTAGGATGATGTCATTATGCGGTAAGGCAATTTTAGGATAAGGTGAAGCCTATCATTGGATGAGAAGGAAGGGGAGCTGGGGGAAAAAATCTAGGAAGGAGAAGGGAGGAGGAAAAGTGAGAGAATCGAGATGGAGACAATGGAGCAGGATGAACCAGATCTAGGTGGACTAGGCCAATCTTATCTTGTCTAGGTGGGTCCAACTTATTAATTGGCAGTGAATTTATTGTGTGGATGTGTTATGAATTGAGAATTTAACATAGAATTCTGATTGTTGGTTTGTAGTTTATTGAGTCTTGATTTTACCGGGTAATTGGGAGTTTATATTTTAAACTCCCAGGGGGCAGTTGTTGGGAGTGTGGGCAGAGTCAATGGCAGGGAACCATGATAGGCCAGCCTCTGCTGGACTTCTAGAATCAGGATTTTACCAGGTAGCTGGAACCAGAGAGTTTGTGGCTAGCAGAGAGCCTCCGGGAGAGATACTAATTGGAGAAAAATTAGCGCTAGAAGCAATACTGCAACAGGGGTTTGGGAGGAAGAGTGTTTGTTTCAAGGCTTTGGTTCTTGTAATTATAGCAGTAAGATCTCTGAAGCTGGAGACACAAGCTGTCATTGTTATATGGCCTAGAGGAAATTTGAAGGCATCCCCTCATCTTTGGGGGAGGTCATTATTATTATTATTATTATTATTATTATTATTAATTTTCAATTGATTAGTGTTTTCACATTATATAGTTTTGCTTTCCTAAAAGTTTATTGATTTAAATGTTAATCTCATCTAAAGTTATGTTTAAAAAGATGTCTAGATTAATGTTTTACCAAATATCTGGGTACCATGGCCTTGCCAAGTTGACATATAACATTGAACTATTGAAGAGTAGAGAAGTGTATTTTGGGGGAGATAACAAGGAAATCATCAGATACAGTAAGGTATGAGCGAGCCTGTTTAGGAAAGAACGGCACAGGGAGTGGCACTAATTAAGATGTATGAGAGTTTGTCTAGTTAATGCTAAGGGGGTAGCTTAAAAATCTATTTAAGGAGAAAACAGGCAAAATACTTAACAGATTAATCGAGGCCAAGTCCATACAAATAAACTTTAAAATCAATTGCATCTAGGAAATAGCTTGAGATTGGTTACTTTTACTGAATCTAGCCACTCCCTCCGCTACATCTCTAACTCTAACATACAGACGCTGCTTTCTAATTTTAACTTTAGAGTTGAGTTCACAGTCACAAACTCTTTCTTCATCTGGGACCTAACTGCCAAACTTCTTTGTGAAAAAGGGATCAAAGACTTTTATAAGGTGAAAGCCTTCGTTTGCTCCTGTTCACCGTGAGTTATAAAACAGCTTTGAAATCTTAGCAGTTTTCCTATAATACATAGCAGTTTGCTTCCAAAGGTAGGTCCTCACTCCATCACTTAGAATTAAGGAGCAAAAATACCAGCTCCTTTTTTTAGGTTAACTATTTGCTTTTGCTCCTTTTAAATTTGTTTTTTTGTTTGTTTGGTTTCTTTCTGGTGAAGTTACACTTGTTTTTATATTAATGCTATTAAACAGTTTGTTCCAGTCCTTTTGAGTGTGTATTCAAAACATGACCAATTATTGGAGCTTTCTAATATTTAAGAAATAGCAATAACATTTTTTTTATATTTTTTATTATTATTAACTTGAGTATTTCTTATATACATTTCGAGTGTTATTCCCTTTCCCGGTTTCCGGGCAAACATCCCCCTCCCCCCTCCCCTTCCTTATGGGTGTTCCCCTCCCAACCCTCCCCCCCTTGCTTCCCTCTCCCCAACAGTCTAGTTCACTGGGGGTTCAGTCTTAGCAGGACCCAGGGCTTCCCCTTCCACTGGTGCTCTTACTAGGATATTCATTGCTACCTATGAGGTCAGAGTCCAGGGTCAGTCCATGTATAGTCTTTGGGTAGTGGCTTAGTCCCTGGAAGCTCTGTTTGGTTGGCATTGCTGTACATATGGGGTCTCGAGCTCCTTCAAGCTCTTCCAGTTCTTTCTCTGATTCCTTCAACGGGGGTCCTGTTCTCAGTTCAGTGGTTTCCTGCTGGCATACGCCTCTGTATTTGCTGTCTTCTGGCTGTGTCTCTCAGGAGCGATCTGCATTCACATTTTGATCATCCGTCTTGAGTTTCATTTGTTCTAGGCATCTAGGGTAATTCAAAGCATTTGGGCTAATAGCCACTTATCAATGAGTACATACCATGTATGTCTTTCTGTGATTGGGTTAGCTCACTCAGGATGATATTTTCCAGTTCCAACCATTTGCCTCATTTAATTTCATAAAGTCATTGTTTTTTGATAGCTGAGTAATATTCCATTGTGTAGATGTACCACATTTTCTGTATCCATTCCTCTATTGAAGGGCATCTGGGTTCTTTCCAGCTTCTGGCTATTATAAATAAGGCTGCGATGAACATAGTGGAGCACGTGTCTTTTTTATATGTTGGGGCATCTTTTGGGTATATGCCCAGGAGAGGTATAGCTGGATCCTCAGGCAGTTCAATGTCCAATTTTCTGAGGAACCTCCAGACTGATTTCCAGAATGGTTGTAGCAGTCTGCAACCCCACCAACAATGGAGGAGTGTTCCCCTTTCTCCACATCCTCGCCAGCATTTGCTGTCACCTGAGTTTTTGATCTTAGCCATTCTCACTGGTGTGAGGTGAAATCTCAGGGTTGTTTTGATTTGCATTTCCCTTATGACTAACGATGTTGAACATTTCTTTAGGTGTTTCTCGGCCATTCGGTATTCCTCAGCTGTGAATTCTTTGTTTAGCTCTGAACCCCATTTTTTAATAGGGTTATTTGTCTCCCTGCGGTCTAACTTCTTGAGTTCTTTGTATATTTTGGATATAAGCCCTCTATCTGTTGTAGGATTGGTAAAGATGTTTTCCCAATCTGTTGGTTGCCGTTTTGTCCTAACCACAGTGTCCTTTGCCTTACAGAAGCTTTGCAGTTTTATGAGATCCCATTTGTCGATTCTTGATCGTAGAGCATAAGCCATTGGTGTTTTGTTCAGGAAATTTTTTCCAGTGCCCATGTGTTCCAAATGCTTCCCCAGTTTTTCTTCTATTAGTTTGAGTGTATCTGGTTTGATGTGGAGGTCCTTTATCCACTTGGACTTAAGCTTTGTACAGGGTGATAAGCATGGATCGATCTGCATTCTTCTACATGTTGACCTCCAGTTGAACCAGCACCATTTGCTGAAAATGCTATCTTTTTTCCATTGGATGGTTTTGGCTCCTTTGTCAAAAATCAAGTGCCCATAGGTTTGTGGGTTCATTTCTGGGTCTTCAATTCTGTTCCATTGGTCTATCTGTCTGTCTCTGTACCAATACCATGCAGTTTTTATCACTATTGCTCTGTAATACTGCTTGAGTTCTGGGATAGTGATTCCCCCTGAAGTCCTTTTATTGTTGAGGATAGTTTTAGCTATCCTGGGTTTTTTGTTATTCCAGATGAATTTGCAAATTGTTCTGTCTAACTCTTTGAAGAATTGGATTGGTATTTTGATGGGGATTGCATTCAATCTGTAGATCGCTTTTGGTAGAATGGCCATTTTTACTATATTAATCCTGCCAATCCATGAGCACGGGAGATCTTTCCACCTTCTGAGATCTTCTTCAATTTCTTTCTTCAGAGTCTTGAAGTTCTTATTGTACAGATCTTTCCCTTGCTTGGTTAAAGTCACACCGAGGTACTTTATATTATTTGGATCTATTATGAAGGGTGTCATTTCCCTAATTTCTTTCTCGGCTTGTTTCTCTTTTGTGTAGAGGAAGGCTACTGATTTATTTGAGTTAATTTTATACCCAGCCACTTTGCTGAAATTGTTTATCAGCTTTAGTAGTTCTCTGGTGGAACTTTTGGGATCACTTAAATATACTATCATATCATCTGCAAATAGTGATATTTTGACTTCTTCTTTTCCGATCTGTATCCCCTTGACCTCCTTTTGTTGTCTGATTGCTCTGGCTAGAACTTCAAGAACTATATTGAATAAGTAGGGAGAGAGTGGGCAGCCTTGTCTAGTCCCTGATTTTAGTGGGATTGCTTCAAGTTTCTCTCCATTTAGTTTAATGTTAGCAACTGGTTTGCTGTATATGGCTTTTACTATGTTTAGGTATGGGCCTTGAATTCCTATTCTTTCCAGGACTTTTATCATGAAGGGGTGTTGAATTTTGTCAAATGCTTTCTCAGCATCTAATGAAATGATCATGTGGTTTTGTTCTTTCAGTTTGTTTATATAATGGATCACGTTGATGGTTTTCCGATATTAAACCATCCCTGCATGCCTAGGGATGAAGCCTACCTGATCATGGTGGATGATTGTTTTGATGTGCTCTTGGATTCGGTTTGCCAGAATTTTGTTGAGTATTTTTGCATCGATATTCATAAGGGAAATTGGTCTGAAGTTCTCTTTCTTTGTTGGGTCTTTGTGTGGTTTAGGTATAAGAGTAATTGTGGCTTAATAGAAGGAGTTCGGTAGTGCTCCATCTGTTTCAATTTTGTGGAATAGTTTGGATAATATTGGTATGAGGTCTTCTATGAAGGTCTGATAGAATTCTGCACTAAACCCGTCTGGTCCTGGGCTCTTTTTGGTTGGGAGACCTTTAATGACTGCTTCTATTTCCTTAGGAGTTATGGGGTTGTTTAACTGGTTTATCTGTTCCTGATTTAACTTCGGTACCTTGTATCTGTCTAGGAAATTGTCCATTTCCTGCAGATTTTCAAGTTTTGTTGAATATAGGCTTTTATAGTAAGATCTGATGATTTTTTGAATTTCCTCTGAATCTGTAGTTATGTCTCCCTTTTCATTTCTGATTTTGTTAATTTGGACACACTCTCTGTGTCCTCTCGTTAGTCTGGCTAGGGGTTTATCTATCTTGTTGATTTTCTCAAAGAACCAACTTTTGGTTCTGTTGATTCTTTCTATGGTCCTTTTTGTTTCTCCTTGGTTGATTTCAGCTCTGAGTTTGATTATTTCCTGCCTTCTACTCCTCCTGGGTGTATTTGCTTCTTTTTGTTCTAGAGCTTTTAGGTGTGCTGTCAAGCTGCTGACATATGCTCTTTCCTGTTTCTTTCTGCAGGCACTCAGCGCTATGAGTTTTCCTCTTAGCACAGCTTTCATCGTGTCCCATAAGTTTGGGTATGTTGTACCTTCATTTTCATTAAATTCTAAAAAGTTTTTAATTTCTTTCTTTATTTCTTCCTTGACCAGGTTATCATTGTGTAGAGCATTGTTCAATTTCCACGTATATGTGGGCATTCTTCCCTTATTGTTATTGAAGACCAGTTTTAGGCCGTGGTGGTCTGATAGCACACATGGGATTATTTCTATCTTTCTGTACCTGTTGAGGCCCGTTTTTTGACCAATTATATGGTCAATTTTGGAGAAAGTGCCATGAGGAGCTGAGAAGAAGGTATATCCTTTTACTTTAGGATAGAATGTTCTATAAATATCAGTTAAGTCCATTTGGCTCATGACTTCTCTTAGTCTGTCTACATCTCTGTTTAATTTCTGTTTCCATGATCTGTCCATTGATGAGAGTGGGGTGTTGAAATCTTCTACTATTATTGTGTGAGGTGCAATGTGTGTTTTGAGCTTTAGTAAGGTTTCTTTTACGTATGTAGGTGCCCTTGTATTTGGGGCATAGATATTTAGGATTGAGAGTTCATCTTGGTGGATTTTTCCTTTGATGAATATAAAGTGTCCTTCCTTATCTTTTTTGATGACTTTTAGTTGGAAATTGATTTTATTTGATATTAGAATGGCTACTCCAGCTTGCTTCTTCTGACCATTTGCTTGGAAAGTTGTTTCCCAGCCTTTCACTCTGAGGTAGTGTCTGTCTTTGTCTCTGAGGTGTGTTTCCTGTAGGCAGCAGAATGCAGGGTCCTCGTTGCGTATCCAGTTTGTTAATCTATGTCTTTTTATTGGGGAGTTGAGGCCATTGATGTTGACAGATATTAAGGAATAGTGATTATTGCTTCCGGTTGTATTCATATTTGGATGTGAGGTTATGTTTGTGTGCTTTTCTTCTCTTTGTTTTGTTGCCAAGACGATTAGTTTCTTGCTTCTTCTAGGGTATAGCTTGCCTCCTTATGTTGGGCTTTACCATTTATTATCCTTTGTAGTGCTGGATTTGTAGAAAGATATTGTGTAAATTTGGTTTTGTCATGGAATATCTTGGTTTCTCCATCTATGTTGATTGAGAGTTTTGCAGGATACAGTAACCTGGGCTGGCATTTGTGTTCTCTTAGGGTCTGTATGACATCAGTCCAGGATCTTCTGGCCTTCATAGTTTCTGGCGAGAAATCTGGTGTGATTCTGATAGGTCTGCCTTTATATGTTACTTGACCTTTTTCCTTACTGCTTTTAATATTCTTTCTTTATTTTGTGCGTTTGGTGTTTTGACTATTATGTGACGGAGGTGTTTCTTTTCTGGTCCAATCTATTTGGAGTTCTGTAGGCTTCTTGTATGCCTATGGGTATCTTTTTTTTTAGTTTAGGGAAGTTTTCTTCTATGATTTTGTTGAAGATATTTACTGGTCCTTTGAGCTGGGAGTCTTCACTCTCTTCTATACCTATTATCCTTAGGTTTGATCTTCTCATTGAGTCCTGGATTTCCTGTATGTTTTGGACCAGTAGCTTTTTCCGCTTTACATTATCTTTGACAGTTGAGTCAATGATTTCTATGGAATCTTCTGTTCCTGAGATTCTCTCTTCCATCTCTTGTATTCTGTTGGTGAAGCTTGTATCTACAGCTCCTTGTCTCTTCTTTTGGTTTTCTATATCCAGGGTTGTTTCCATGTGTTCTTTCTTGATTGCTTCTATTTCCATTTTTAATTCCTTCAACTGTTTGATTGTGTTTTCCTGGAATTCTTTCAGGGATTTTTTGTGTCTCTCTCTTATGGGCTTCTACTTGTTTATTTATGTTTTCTTGGAATTCTCTCAGGGATTTTTGTGTCTCCTCTCTATGGGCTTCTACTTGTTTATTTATGTTTTCCTGGAATTCTTTCAGGCATTTTTGCGATTCCTCTCTGTAGGCTTCTACTTGTTCTCTAAGGGAGTTCTTCATGTCTTTCTTGAAGTCCTCCAGCATCATGGTCAAATATGATTTTGAATCTAGATCTTGCTTTTCTGGTGTTTTTGGATATTCCATGTTTGTTTTGATGGGAGAATTGGGCTCCGTTGGTGCCATGTAGTCTTGGTTTCTTTTGCTTGGGTTCCTGCGCTTGCCTCTCGCTATCAGATTATCTCTAGTGTTACTTTGTTCTGCTATTTCTGACAGTGGCTAAACTGTCCTATAAGCCTGTGTGTCAGGAGTGCTGTAGACCTGTTTTCCTCTCTTTCAGTCAGTTATGGGGACAGAGTGTTCTGCTTTTGGGCGTGTAGTTTTTCCTCTCTACAGGTCTTCAGCTGTTCCTGTGGACCTGTGTCTTGAGTTCACCAGGCAGGTCACTTGCAGCAGAAAAGTTGGTCTTACCTGTGGTCCCGAGGCTCAAGTTCGCTCTCGGGGTGCTGCCCACGGGCTCTCCGCGGCGGCAGCAACCAGGAAGATCTGTGCCGCCCCTTCCGGGAGCCTCCGTGCACCAGGGTTCCAGATGGAGTTTGGTGTTTTCCTCCGGAATCAGTAATGTGTGCAGAGAGCAGTCTCTTCTGGTTTCGCAGGCGTGTCTGCCTCTCTGAAGGTTTAGCTCTCCCTCCCACGGGATTTGGGTGCAGAGAACTGTTTATCTGGTCGTTCCCTTCAGGTGCGGTGTCTCAGACGCAGTGGATCTGCTGCTCCTGGGCCCTCCTCTACGGGTACCCAGAGGCCGTATACAGTTTCCTCCTGGGCCAGGGATGTGGGCAGGGGTGGGCAGCGTTGGTGGTCTCCTCTGCTCTGCTGCCTCAGGAGTGCCCGCCCGACCAGGCGGCGAGAACTCCCCTCCAGGGGGTCTGGGAGCAGAGAGCTGCTGAGGGCAGGGATCCGCCGGCCCCGGACTCTGGCCAAACACCGGAAGTGTCCGGTCCCAGAGGAACTCCGCCTCTGTGTGACCTGAGTTCACCAGGCAAGTCGTTTGTAGCAGAAAAGTTGGTCTTACCTGTGGACCCGAGGCTCAAGTTTGCTCTCGGGGTGTTGCCTATGAGCTCTCCGCGGCCTCAGCAACCAGGAAGATCTGCGCCGCCCTTTCCGGGAGGTTCCGTGCACCAGGGTTCCAGATATCTTTTGGTGTTTTCCTCTGGGATCAGTACTGTGTCCAGCGTGCAGTCTCTTCTGGTTTCCCAGGCGTGTCCGCCTCTCTGAAGGTTTAGCTCTCCCTCCAACATTTTGATATTACAATGATACTACAATATTTTTGTGGTTATTGCCATAGAAGGTAGCGTTATGCATTGAATACTGGTTTTCCCCCAAATTTGAATGTCCTAACCTCCAGTGTTCTGGAACCAGTAAGTGGAAACTTAGGAAGAAAGACAATGTAGTTGTAGTCACGTGGGGGGAGTCCCCAGGATTGGATTAGTATCAACATGAGAAAAATTGGCAAAGCTTCTTATTGTCACCTTGTAAGAAATAGACAATGACACCCATTTGCAAGCAAAGTCCCAGGCTAAACCTGCCAAGATCTTGACCTAAGTTTTCTAAACCATTCACACATGCCTTCTGCCTTTAGACCCTAAGTCTAACTAACTAGATTTTTAAAGTCACGCATCCTTCATGTATTTTAACTTTTATATGTTTTAGCATCTGGGGAATATCCTGGAAAACAGTTGGGGACGGGGAAGCTACAGGACAATAGTAACACACTAAAGTGAATTGAGGTTTGCTGGACACAGAGGACAAAGTCACCTTTCCAGAAAAGGTAGTGCTGATCTGGTTCTTGGAAGCTAAGACTGGTGCCTGCAGAGTTCGTCAGTCACGTCTATGCAATGAGAAGCATGAGCCATGTTGGCCAATCATGGCGTATTTGGTATGCTCAGAGAAATCCAAGCCCTTGCAGAATGGCTGGGTGGGCTGTGTATTGGGAGGGAAGAAAGGATGAGAGACTGCTGTGGTAGATAAATTGACGGAATCTTGTTGATGATCATTAATACAACTTTAGTCTTGTATTTTATAGTGTCTTATTTTTTATAAGACTCATAATGCAGCTCATACAAAATCTTCTTTTAGTATTAATTCTTTTATATTTTGAAACTTTGTACATTTATTATTGTATATTCTTTTAATACTATTTTAATTTTTACCTTATTAATCATTGATTTTTATAAAAGAAATACAGACAGGTCATACAAAATCTATTCTTTTATAAAACAGATGTGGCTATAACCTAAAGCTTGAAGCTCACTATCGTGTTTCCTTGGATCAACTGAATCCTAGTCAATTTAACCCCCAAATATAAATATTTTGTTCTTGCAATGGAGTTTTTACACCACTTTTTTTCCTGCCTGAAATAACAGGATCAGTTTTTGAATGCTGAGCAAAGAGATTGCAGTATCTGGATAGTCAGGGAGAAGCTTACATAAAACAGTTACCCACGTGACTACAACTACATTTTCTTTCTTCCTAAGTTTCCACTTACTGGTTCCAGAACACTAGAGGTTAGGACATTCAAATTTGGGGGAAAACCAATATTCATAATGCTACCTTCTATGATAATACCACAAAAATATTGTAGCATATCGTTGTAATATCAAAATGTTATTGCTGTTTCTTAAATATTAGAAATCTCCAATAGTTGGTCATGCTTTGAATACACACTCAAAAGGACTGCAACAACCTGTTTAATAGCTGTTTAAGGTCCCACTTTAAATATCTGACAATAGAGCTTATAACTAACTAGTTGTACATCTAGATAGAAATAGATAAAGATAGATACAGAGAATGCTGTGTTCTCTCTCACTGCAATGACACCTCACTGCAATTGGAAACGGCCACATTTGAAAGTATTTTAATACAAATAGAGCACTGAAGTAGTTTTTAAATATTGACCTATTTTTATTTTAAAATCAATATACTGAAGTGACATAAATGCCCCTAAGGATGTCTCCAGCTGTTATCTTAACACAGCCACATAAATGAGATAAACATCCATTTAAAGAGACAGAGAAATAGCCTCTACGAATTAATTTCTGTAGAAATGCAGACTGACTTTTTTGTCTTGCCCAAAAGTGTGGCGCCATCACTTAAACCTCTCGTTCCATTTATCTCTTACGAGAAGACTGTTTTAATCTGTCCTCCATGGCCGACCATCTGTTGTCTACCTACTGCCCTCAAATGAGCACACACAACAGTCATTTGGTTATGGTGTTCAATTCCATTCACCTCCGAACTCAGAGATATGCCTGCCTCTCCCTCCTGAGTGCTGGGATTAAAGGCCTACGCCACCACCACCTGGCGCAGTCTATATGGGGTGACCATAAAGGCGAGGAATCCCAAATCAGCTATTGTAAATCGTACTATGTTAGATATTCTTTCAAAGCTTAGCTAACAAAATAGAAAATATACTAAAGTGAAAACAAACAAACAAACAAACAAAAAACATCAAAAGTGAAACATTGCGACGAACAAGACATCTCAGTAGCTGAAGCAGACTTCCGTCCCCATGCCACCACTGGGGCGCCCAATGGCTCTGGAGTTTCTCTGCGTTAAGATGTGATACTACTCTAGGGGTAGGGTAAAAATGCAAAATGTATGCAAAGCTCTCAATCGAGAATTTGAATGAACCAGCAGAAGAGCTGACGTTCCGAGTGTGGACTGGAGATATGTAATCATCGTTCTGTCCCAGAATGTATCAGGTGTCTCTCAAATGTGGTATCTTTAACTTTGGGGTGTGTGACATATGAAAGAAAAGCCACCAGAGACACATCTGCACCCAATAAGACCCTTCTTTGTAGAGTGTATCTCTCCTCGCATACTTAGAATGTGAGTCAAGTGCGAGGATTCGAAGGCTCTCTGAAAAGTACCATGACCAGCCCTCTCCTTCGTCCAGGTTGATTCCTCCCCTTGCCTGTGACTCTGACGCATGGTCATGAGGTTTGTTTCACACACACCTGGGCAGTCCTAGCATCCAAGGTCAAAATTGCTGGAGACAAGAATTTAGTGTTAAATAATACAGAGCAACCCTCTTGTTCTTGTTTTGGTGATATTGGAGACGAACAACATGGCTGATGCACTCACTCCGTGCGTGCGTGCGTGCGTGCGTGCGTGCGTGCGTGCGTGCGTGCGTGCGATAGGCTGGAGGGTGAGGGTGGAGTGAGGGCAGGGAGTGGGTAGAGGAAGGAGACCTAGGGAGGATAACAAGGGACTGGGAAATAATCCCAGGGCTGGTATCTGGGGAAAGGAGAACCAGTACCTCTTTTGTTGACAGAAAACCCTGGGCACAAAGGGCAAGTTGAGTTTCGCTTCAGGTCAGTTGAGGGCATTGTGCAAAGGCAGCTTCAGACAGCAAAGACAACCAACTGACTCTGAGGTAATTAAATCACTACATTAGGCTGCTGACCATGAAAGCAGAAAAATGCCAGTACACAAAAGGAAGAAAACCAAACCTTACATTTGTATCTAATTATATAATTAAAATGTTTACTGTTCCATGTAATAATTACGTGGTTCACATTTGATCATGGCGGAGTTACCCTAATTGGTTAAAAGTTTTACCCATTCTTCTTCTGAGACAAAATTGGATTTTATTTAGTCATTTTTCACCCAGGCATGCAAGACTTCATGCCATCTGACTTTGTTTTATTCTGACTGAGATTTTGGCAACTCCTGTGGTAATTTTCAGTTTTATTTCCTCTCATCGCTGATGTCTATAATTAAGGGTAGCCAGTTACCTGAGAAAGGGATTATATCACCCTCTTCCACTTGCATTCCTAATGTAAGTTTTCTTTTACTGGCTTCCCAGCACAGCAGGCTTGTAGGAGAATAGTTCTAGCCATTCCCAAGAAGGGCCCTTATGAAGACTTGTTGGCCTTTCATCAAGACAACCACTCATTCCCTCCTTCAGTCTGGTCTCCAGCAGCTGGATATGTTGATTAATGTGTGTGTGTGTGTGTGTGTGTGTGTGTGTGTTCCAATAGATCAGAGTAAGTAAGGCTTGTGAGAAGAAAAATGGTAAAGGGAAAAGCTCTCATATGTTTTATTTATTTATTTATTTTTTGGTGTTTGTTCCTTTTTTTGCTGCTAGTAGTTGGATAAAGTATGTGTTTAAGACTTACGATTAGATTTTAATTTTACCTCCAGAATTTATCTGTTATTATCAGTTACTTGAAATAAACAAATTCTGGTCTGGCAAGTAGTTTCACAATGATGTATTAAGAATTCACAAAAGTCCGGGGCTAGAAAGTTGGCTCAGTGGTTAGAAGCCCCAGTTGCTCTTGTGGAAGATGTGGGTTTGTGACTCACCTTTGTAGCCTGGCTGGGGGTTGACCTTCCCCTCCTTCTACCCCCTGCTTTGGCAGCTGTCCTGATAGTTGCTTGAAGGAGAGCCCTGACCAAGGAGGGACACCCCCCTGCCCCTCCCAGCCTTCAGGGACTGCTGTGGTTTGAATGAGAATATGCTCCAACGGACTGGGTTTCCGGTTGGTAGCATTTGCTTAGAAGGTGTGGCTGTTCTGAAGGAGTCGTGTCACTAGGCTTTGAGAACTTATGGCTCCCAGTTTGCTATCTCTGTTTTTGTGTTTGTAGGTTAAGGTGTGAGCTCTCAGCTGTTCTTGCTATCACACCTTCCACTTGCAGCCGTGTCTCCATTTTGTGAACATGGACTCTAACTCTCTGGAACCATAGCCTATAGTAAACCCTTCTGTAAGCTGCTTTGGTCATGGAGGTTTATCATAGCAACAAGGGAGTAGCTGATAGGACACCACCACCATCTGTGTTGGTGAAGGCAGCTGAGGTGGGGACCACTGGCTCATTCCATTTTAGCTACCCACCCACCCAGATCTACTTCAACAGAACTTGTAAAGCTAGCAGTGGTTGACATAGTGCTAAGACACCCATCCTCCTTCTCTGCCTGCCCCAGATCACCCAGCTGCATCAATGTCCTCAACTGGTGAGCAAGAAAGGCTGTAAGGGAAGCTAGGGCTTTGATCGTCTACAGAGGCGGGCCCCTTTCTCTGTCCACATGACTAGGGGTCACTGAGGAATAGCCTGAGAGCTGACCCCCGTCAGGACCCATAGGCCTCGTGACCTGCTTTGAAGAGTCCCTCAAAGCCAAGGACAATGAAAGGGATCTGGCACTTGTTCAGTGTGCAGACGTCTGTGCAGCCCTCGACCCTGTTCTAATGACTTCTGTCTTGGGAGGACAAGATAATCCTGCCTTCGAGCAAACTTTATGAGTTCCTCGCTCTGCACATCTTCTCTGACTCTGGGCCTCTGTGGGGATGGAGGCCGTGTCTGCTTGCATTCTTAACCCTGTTTTATTCCCCATGCAGAAACAGATAAGCCTCCTTGTGGGAAAGCAGCTGCTTTGGATCAGGTTAGAAGCAGTAAATCTGGAAGCAAACATCACATGAATGAAACGGTATCAGGACACGACATGATGATGAAAAGTCCAGGCTCTCCGCTCCTGCACAGGCAGCCTGCTCTCATCTTTCATTCACACAGACTTCACACTGTTCTGTGATTAAAAATTTTCATCGCCTCATTCGGCAATTCACAAAAGACCCTTTCATCAATGCCACATCCAATTTTGATCATCTTAAAATTCTCATGGGTAATTGTCTTGATTTATAACAGTTTAAATAAAACCGTGTTGTTCTCCAGAGCTAATTTTTATCTATCTGTTCCACCCTAATTTAAATATTAAATATTCACTTTATGTATCTTTTGATTTAAATATAAAATATAATCAGTGTTTTGAGCATATTTTTCCCAATATTTGGCCTCCAGCCTATGATACACACATATAACTGTTTTGCTATCTTAGGTATAGTTTAGAAAACCAACTTTTATTCTGGCTCTATTACTGCCACATTTAAAAACTGTGATCATTTCTACTTCCCCTGTGTATACATATCACAATATCTGATAGTTTTATAATATTTAATCAGGCTCAAATAGTATATAAAGGTTTCATGAGAATTGTTTATTTATAATAATCGATTTTTTGTATGTCTACACTATTTATGAAAATCCATTATAGTGATTCATTTTCCCTTTTTTCTCATGAAATTTCAGGCTGTCTTTTGGCATCATTTCTATCCTACATAGAGAACATCCTTCAGCCATTCTTGGCTAGCAACAGACTTGCAGAGCTCTCTTTCCCTGGAGGATATCTTCATTGCCATCTGTTGATGGAGACAGTATCATTGAAATCAGAACCCAATTTTGACAATTATTCCCTCCCCCCATTTAAAAACAATTATTAGAAATTGTTCTTTTCTCTCTGGTAAGATGAGAACATTCGTTTTCTCCGGATGCTCTGAAGATGTCTTTCTCCGTCTTCCTCCTTCACGTTTATGTGTCATACGCTTTCGTCTGGCTTGCCTTTAGTTTGTTCTCTTTGGGACCCATCTAATTTCTTTAATGAATACATGTTTTACTTTATGCACTCACAGTGTTTGAGTAATTTTCTCTACTCTCAACTAAAGATGACAATGATTTGAATTCTTTCTGCTATTTTAGGGGCTGCCAGGGTTGTCTGTTCTCATCTACTCTGTTTTCTTTGTTTTGTTGAACCTGATCTTCCCCAGAGCTCACTGCGTTTATGCTGTCATGTGCACTGCAACATCAAAACCCCTCTGCTGGCCTCTTGGTTTATTTCTTGTTGCTGTCACTTCTGTTTCCTTGCTGGGATTTCCTACAATTTTACTTGTTTTGGGAGAACTCATAACTGTTCATTAGATTAAATTTGTGGTGACTCCTTGAAATCCCTTTAAAATATTTCTAATATCTGATTCACCCCAATGTGTGGATCTGTGGATTACTGTCTCTAGCTCAAGTTGTGCTTGTTCTTAGTTCTTGGGATGATTTGCTGATTTTTTTTTTTTTTTTTTTTGGTATCATGGAATTTTTGAATACTGTGAAACTATTGATATTATTTATCTTTTTATTTAACATGAATACAGGGTATATGTGTAAGTTGAGCTTCATGATAGAAACTGATGACTGCAAAAGTAGACAATCAGATATGCTTCTTTCTTGCAGTTAAAGAGAATAAGCCTTCAGGTTCTGCCTCAATCCAGACAAGGCAGGGTATGGCTCATTTGTCTCTCTGCTGGGTTGTAAATTCGATTCTTTCAGACTTGCTGGTACCAAAGAAAGGACAGGAAAATATCAAAAAATCTTGCCTTCCACTTCCTCATAGTTGCAGGGGGCAGAGCTGGAGGCTTGGGTTTGTATCAAACCTCACTACAGAAAGACGTACGGAGCCCGGCGATACTCCAGCCTCCAGTCACACTGCACCTGCCTCACTGATATCTGATGCGGGTGGAAGATAATCATGTTGCTCAATCAGTGCTAGGGCTCGCATCCTGGGAAGACAGAGTCCTGCTGACAAAACAGAAGCTACTCTGGGGTGCTGAAGCATGCTGGCCAAAGGATGGCTCCTTTGGAACATCACTATATGATATCTACTGTAATGTTTTCCATTGATCCTAAAAGGGGAGAAAGACCTCAGTTCTCTAGGAGACAGGAGTGAATACAAGGAGAGAGTAGGACACCATGTTCTCCCAAGGATAGAAAACTCTCACCTTACAGGGACACAGCCTTAAATCCTGACTTTGGTATGTCACTGAAGTAACCTTAGGCCCAGTTGCAATAATTCTGATACAGTAGGGTGGTATTGGCATTAAATGAGATAATACTCAGAAACAACCTGAACAGTAGTGTTTCTTGCCTTCCACGCTTAGCTGTCTGCCTTGTTTCCTCTCTGTTGCTGACTGCACACGTATCACCATGCCAGATCTTCCATGCACATTACTATTTGGAGTCTTTAGTTGGAATGCCCTGCTCCGTGTATTGCTAGAACCTTCTGTCTTAGTGTTAGAAATACTAACACATCACACATTACACATTACACATTACATTTGGAATGGTTTGTGATAGCATTTTAAATACAGGGTTTTAGGCCTCAAACCTTGGAGCCACCTTATGGGGCCTGATCATTTTCCCATCATCATATTGCTCTTACTTTGGCATGACCAACTACCATCTACTTCTTGGAATATTACTCCTAAATGGTCATTTTGTTTCCTCCATGTTCTCTGTCTGTCCATCAAGTCTCTACACACTTATTTGAGATGTTTTTTTTTTTTACCCTATGTATTTATGATTCCTATTGTGTTTAAAATTCATCTGCCATCTCATTCAGAAGACACACCAAAGCCTTTAGAGTGATCAGCAAGACTCCGTGCTGTCTGGATTACTTGTTTTACCTTGTCCTTTCTTATGACTATACTTACCCTGACTCGGTTGTATACTAAAGCCGACCCAATATTTCTGAGAGCACAACGTGATATCCAGTCTACTCATAGCATTTGTGTTTGATCGTGCTTGGTTTCTTTGGTCTAGAATGCTCCATTAGACCCTGTTGCTTTCAAATGGTACTTCCTCATAAGACTATCCCAGGCCCTATATTGTTTGAAATGATAACAGTCCACTCTAGTGTCCACTCCAAGTACTTACTAGCTCAATGCCTCACAGTGTGTGACTGGACTCCAAAGGATATCACTGAAGAGTATCGGTATTGAATTGGCCTCCATACGTGCCAAGCAGGAATCATCATCAGTTTTCAAATGCGTGCTGAGTCAGTTAACTTTGTCATGATTGTGACAAAACACCAGACAGAATTCCACATCAAGGAGGGAGTATTGATTTTGACTCATGGTTTCAGATATTTCAGCCCACTGTGGTGGAGAGGACATTGCTGTGCTGAGCAGACGCAAGATGGTAGCCGGGAAGCAGGGTGAAAGGCAGCACACATGGCCAGGTGCACAGGTCCTAGATGCAGTCACAGAAGCATGCTGCTTGCCATTGGGTCCTACTTCCTTCAACCTTTCCATCCTCTGAAGTTTTACCACCTCCCAGACGCTGCTCTCACAAAAACGTTGAATCTGTCAGTAACCTCTTCATCAGTCTTCTCTGAGAACACCCTGTGAGATTTCCACAGAGGTAAGCTTTAGCAATCTTGTAGGCCCTTGTCAATCTTACTTATACATATTTATTGGCAGATGTTAAAAGGTGAATGGATATGCTAACAGTCAGTGGAATGCTATATCAGATTTGCTCATTATTGTTGTTAAATGCCTGATTCGTCAATTCCAAGGGAGCAAGGCTTTTGTCGTGTTGTTGTCTAGAACAGGACCTAGAATTTAGCAGGTAATAATGAGAGTAACTGAATGGATGTTTGTGTAAGACACAGATCTTTCCCAAAGTGAGGGCATTGCACCAAGGGGGTCAGCTCAGTTACAGTCTCCCCAGGCCTGGTGCTTTGCAGATCCCCAAGGGAAAGGAATCAAACATGCTTGCTTACACTTTCATTTTAATTACAAACATATTGTGTAGCTAAGCCTGGTAGGTATTCATAACACATAAGACTAACTTTCATTCTTCTTTGCCTGGATAAGGAAAGAGGACTCTTGCATGGTCTAATGGCTCCCTGAGCACATATACACACACCATGGACTCACACACACATACACACACACACACACACACACACACACACAATCCTTTCTTTTTTTCTTTCATGTGCATGCACTTGACCTTTGCTTCCCTCTTTTCACCTGGATCTCTGCAACAGCTCCGTGACAAGGGCATCTAATCATTAGTAGCATGCAGCAGCATTTGGTTTAGATTCCCTTATCAGCATTACCTTGACTAGGCTCCCACTTGCGCCCCTCGCCTCCCGCCTCCCTTAACAGAAATAGGGAATGCAGCTCTGAGATCAGTGTCACGTCCACCACTTCTTCAAACACTTCACACAGAGAATCTTTTCGAGTTGTGATTGTGGGACCCTGGACCTGGAAAATACCTGTCATCAGGACCTGTACATCTGGCAAGGAGTTCATTCCAATGACATTAGTTCGTGCCTGGCACGTATTTTGTAGTAAGAAGAAGAAAAAGAAAAAAGTCAATGTACACTCAGGGGGCTTTATAAAAAATGGCTTAAAATAAATGCAGCCACTCTTAATTTACTTCCATTTGGTATTTATAAATCAGTTTATTTAAATAATTTGAGAACTCCAATTCGATTTCTTTTGATGGTATGTGTAAAGGAGGTCTCAGTTTGGAAAGCTGAGGTTTTCATTTTGTTTTCTTTTACTTTGAAAAATGCATGGATAGCATTACTGCATTACTTTAAACATGCCTCCTATTTTCAGTAAATTTTCTTTATGTACAATTACTATGAAACTGAATTATTTCTAGTATGTATTTTTAAAAATATATTTCCCTCATTTCATCACCGTATTAGTGTTTGGACATCAGCTTCGGCTACAATGAAGCATTTAACACAGCATTCAGTTGACACTTAGGAAATGGAAGCTGTTGAAAGGGTTGCCTTCTAAAATCAGAATTGACTCCAGATTTCTGCAGCATCCTTACTCTGTAAATGCTTTAAAAATGCCAAATTCTGTGGGAGGGCAGACTAAAATCTCTCTCCCTGTTGACCTTTGAATTTTCTTTAGTGATTCATTTGGAACATATCCCATCTCTGAAATTCAAGTCGTGTTCTGACCCTCTGTGTATTCTGTACTGGTTCAGTTCGAGCCGTGGAACCTAACAGAGAGTAAGCAAAGTTCCTCACAAGCGAATGTGAGCGATCCCCACAGACACTCAGGTTCCTAAGTAAGGTGAGAGATAAATCCAAGTCATCCTGTGAGTCCATTAGCTTCCACGTCACTTAATTCTTAGACAAGCTTCAAAATTTTAATCTTATTTTCATGAAACTATAAAACATGGCACAGGTACTTTTTACATCTTGACTGTGATTCCTTGCAAGAATGACTTATTTCCTGTGGTGTTTGTTTTCTAGACTATCGAGAGTGAGCAGTGCATGGGTGGAAGGAATCTGAAAGTGTCTGAAGAGTCTGAAGAGTCAGCTTCAACTACAAGGGAGCGTCCAACACAGCATTTATGCTCACTCCGGCAAGGGCTGTGTCTTGCCAAGATTTTAAAATTTGATAGAAATTATATTTTCTTCCATTTTCCCCCCAAGACAGTCTTATGTTTAGGCTTAGAACTTACTGTGTAGCCCAAACTGGCCTAATTCACAGAGACCCACCTGCCTCTGCATCATGGGTACTGGGATTAAAAGCATCACCACTGTGCCTAACTCTTTTTATTATTATTATTATTATTATTATTATTATTTTCTTTTATTGGATATTTTCTTTATATTTCAAATGTGATCCCCTTTCTCGGTTTCCCCTTTGGGAACCCCCATCCCATCCTTCGTCCCCCTGCTTCTATGAGGGTACTCTTTCACCCACCCACCTACTCCTTCCCGCCTCCCTGCCCTAACATTCCCCATACACTGGTGGGTCCATCCTTGGCAGGACCAAGGGCTTCTCCTCTCATTGGTGCCCAACAAGGCCATCCTCTGCTACATATGTGGTTAGAGTCATGGGTCTGTCCATGTGTATGCTTTGTTGGTGGTTTAGTCCCTGTGAGCTCTGGGGTATCTGGTTGGTTGATATTGTTGTTCTTCCTATGGGGTTGCAAACTCCTTCAGTTACCTCAGTCTTTTCTCTAACTCCTCTATTGGGGACCCCATTCTCAATCCAATGGTTGGCTGCAAGCATCTGCCTCTGTATTTGTCATGCTTTGGCAGAGCCTCTTAGGAGACAGCTTTATCAGGCTCCTGTCAGCATACACCTCTTGGCATCCCCAATAGTGACTGGGTTTGGTGACTGCATGTGGGATGGATCCCCATGTGTGGCAATCTCTGGATATATTCCCAACTCTTAACATTTGTTTTTAGTGTAACTCTATCTTTAAGTTTAGTTTCTTTTTTTTTGTTTTTTTTTTGCATTCATGCAAAAATTTTATTAAAATTCTAAACACTTTTATTTATTTTTTTTTTATTAACTTGAATATTTCTTATATACATTTCGAGTGTTATTCCCTTTCCCGGTTTCCGGGCAAACATCCCCCTCCCCCCTCCCCTTCTTTATGGGTGTTCCCCTCCCCACCCTCCCCCTATTGCCGCCCTCCCCCAACAATCACGTTCACTGGGGTTCAGTCTTAGCAGGACCCAGGGCTTCCCCTTCCACTGGTGCTCTTACTAGGATATTCATTGCTACCTATGAGGTCAGAGTCCAGGGTCAGTCCATGTATAGTCTTTAGGTAGTGGCTTAGTCCCTGGAAGCTCTGGTTGCTTGGCATTGTTGTACATATGGGGTCTCGAGCCCTTCAAGCTCTTCCAGTTCTTTCTCTGATTCCTTCAACGGGGGGTCCTATTCTCAGTTCAGTGGTTTGCTGCTGACATTCGCCTCTGTATTTGCTGTATTCTGGCTGTGTCTCTCAGGAGCGATCTACACTTCTGCACTTCTTTGCTTCATCCATCTTGTCTAATTGGGTGGCTGTATATATATGGGCCAAATGTGGGGCAGGCTCTGAATGGGTGTCCCTTCAGTCTCTGTTTTAATCTTTGCCTCTCTCTTCCCTGCCAAGGGTATTCTTGTTCCCCTTTTAAAGAAGGAGTGAAGCATTCACATTTTGATCATCCGTCTTGAGTTTCATTTGTTCTAGGCATCTAGGGTAATTCAGGCATTTGGGCTAATAGCCACTTATCAATGAGTGCATACCATGTATGTCTTTCTGTGATTGGGTTAGCTCACTCAGGATGATATTTTCCAGTTCAACCATTTGCCCTCGAAATTCATAAAGTCGTTGTTTTTTATAGCTGAGTAATATTCCATTGTGTAGATGTACCACATTTTCTGTATCCATTCCTCTGTTGAAGGGCATCTGGGTTCTTTCCAGCTTCTGGCTATTATAAATAAGGCTGCGATGAACATAGTGGAGCACGTGTCTTTTTTTTATATGTTGGGGCATCTTTTGGGTATATGCCCAAGAGAGGTATAGCTGGATCCTCAGGCAGTTCAATGTCCAATTTTCTGAGGAACCTCAGACTGATTTCCAGAATGGTTGTACCAGTCTGCAATCCCACCAACAATGGAGGAGTGTTCCTCTTTCTCCACATCCTCGCCAGCATTTGCTGTCACCTGAGTTTTTGATCTTAGCCATTCTCACTGGTGTGAGGTGAAATCTCAGGGTTGTTTTGATTTGCATTTCCCTTATGACTAACGATGTTGAACATTTCTTTAGGTGTTTCTCGGCCATTCGGTATTCCTCAGCTGTGAATTCTTTGTTTAGCTCTGAACCCCATTTTTTTAATAGGGTTATTTGTCTCCCTGCGGTCTAACTTCTTGAGTTCTTTGTATATTTTGGATATAAGGCCTCTATCTGTTGTAGGATTGGTAAAGATCTTTTCCCAATCTGTTGGTTGCCGTTTTGTCCTAACCACAGTGTCCTTTGCCTTACAGAAGCTTTGCAGTTTTATGAGATCCCATTTGTGATTCTTGATCTTAGAGCATAAGCCATTGGTGTTTTGTTCAGGAAATTTTTCCAGTGCCCAGTTTAGTTTCTTTTAAATGTAGTTTCAACTGGTGTTAGATATTTTATAGTCATTTTCTGTAATTCCTAAAAATAAGATTGGTATCCAATCCTAAAATGACAAGGATGCCACATTCTCAGATTTCATGAGGATAAATGTAAAGAGGACAGTTAAACAAGAAGGCACATGGAATAAAATAACTCGATGATATTTGAATTAGAGTTAAAGAACATCTTTATCTTGAGAAAGACTTACAGATATATTTTCTTCAAAGAGTTATGGTTTTCTTCTTGTGACATTAAACTTGAATGAGGTTATTTTCCATTTTAAATGCATTTTAAAAATTTGAATGTTACAAATTATAAGATTTTATTTACATAATACACACATTTACTGACTAGAGATGTTCATCTTTTGTTTGTTTCTTTTTGACAAGGTCTCTCTGCATTGCCAGGTCTGGCCTGAAATTGATGGTGATGCACTTGTCTGTACCTCATAAGTGCCAAGACTAAAGATATGTGCTACCACATCTGGATTAATGACACTTTTTGTTTTATAGGTAGCGATATTATAATAATATTTTTCTTTCATTAAAAATAGATGTTACCTGGAATATTACTCAGCTATCAAAAACAATGACTTTATGAAATTCGTAGGCAAATGGTCGGAACTGGTTTAGCTCAGTGGTAGGGGCTGAGGATTTAGCTCAGTGGTAGAGCGCTTACCTAGGAAGCGCAAGGCCCTGGGTTCGGTCCCCAGCTCCGAAAAAAAAAAATTTAAAATTTAAATGAAAAAAATTTAAATGAAGGAAAATATCATCCTGAGTGAGCTAACCCAATCACAGAAAAACACACATGGTATGCACTCATTGATAAGTGGCTATTAGCCCAAATGCTTGAATTACCCTAGATGCCTAGAACAAATGAAACTCAAGACAGAGGATCAAAATGTGAATGCTTCACTCCTTCTTTAAAAGGGGAACAAGAATACCCTTGGCAGGGAATAGAGAGGCAAAGATTAAAACAGAGACAGAAGGAACATCCATCAGAGCCTGCCCCACATGTGGCCCATATATATACAGCCACCCAATTAGACAAGTGGATGAAGCAAAGAAGTGCAGGAGTGTAGATCGCTCCTGAGAGACACAGCCAGAATACAGCAAATACAGAGGCGAATGTCAGCAGCAAACCACTGAACTGAGAATAGGACCCCCGTTGAAGGAATCAGAGAAAGAACTGGAAGAGCTTGAAGGGGCTCGAGACCCCATATGTACAACAATGCCAACCAACCAGAGCTTCCAGGGACTAAGCCACTACCCAAAGACTATACATGGACTGACCCTGGACTCTGACCTCAGGGTAGCAATGAATATCCTAGTAAGAGCACCAGTGGAAGGGGAAGCCCTGGGGTCCTGCTAAGACTGAACCCCCAGTGAACGTGGATTGTTGGTGGAGGAAGGCAATGGGGGGGAGGGTGGGGAGGGGAACACCCACAAGAAGGGAGGGGGAGGGATTGGGGGGATGTTTGCCTGGAAACCGGGAAAGGGAATAACACTCGAAATGTACATAAGAAATACTCAAGTTAATAAAAAAAAAAAATAGATGTTACCTTTTTACATAATATACTTCCCTTCCCTCTACTCCTCTTCCTTCCTCCCTATGTTCTCTCCCATGTGGACCCACACCTTTTCTGTCCTTCATTATGAAAAAAACAGATTTCTAGGGAATAATAGTAAAATAAAAGAAGATAAAGTAAGAAGGAATTGGACAAAACAAACAAAGAGAAGGAAAGGAGCCAAAGAAAAGGCACAGAAGCAGAGACCCAATCACTAAGTTGGGAGCCATAATATACACAAAGTATCTGTAGGGTAAAAGAGAGAAGAAAAAATAAATGTAAAAAAATAAAATAAAATGTAAAAAAGGAAAAGTCCTGATAGAACAATATGAGGCAATGACTCTTCAAAGGTGTCCTTGAGTTCAGTGTCCTTTGGTCATCTCCTGCTGGGCTTGCAGCCTACACTCAGGAGGAATTTGTTTGCCCAGGGAGACTTCCATGAAGAAACAAAATTTTCATTTGCAAGTAGTTATCAATTGAAGATTGCTTCTGGGCTAAACATGGGGTCACGTGTCCACTTCTCCTTTTAGCTATAGGACCTCAACTGGCACAGACCCGTCTACGCCCTATGCATGGTCCCTCAGTCTCAGTAAGTTCTCATGCGTATTGGTCCTGTACATTCTTCCTGGTTTTCTTGATGTCCTCCATCCCCTATGGCTCTCACACTCTTTGTACCCTCTCTCCCACGGGGTTCCCTGAGCTCTGAGGGGTAAGGGGTTTGATGGGGGCATCCCGTTTAGAGATGAATGAATGTCCCAAGGTCCCTTACTCTGCGTACTCTCTGACTGTGGTATTGTTCCCATCTTCTGCAGGATGAAGCCTCTCTGATGATAGTGGAGCAAGGTCCTGAAGGATATCATTAGGAGTCATTTTATTGCTATGGTTTGTTGTTGTGTGTTGGTTTGCTTTACAGAACAGTAGTATTTGGCTTTACCCTAAGTCCCTGGGCTACCTACTCTCAGGTTCCTAGTGACTGAAGTTGACCGGGATTTGGGTTCCCTCTTGCTGAGTGGGCCAGTCTTCAGTCAAGTCAGATATTGGTTGGCTACTCCCATTAGTTTTGTACTACTGCACTAGCACATCTTGCAGGCAGGACACCACTGTAGATTAGAGTTTGTTGTTCAGTTGATGGTTATGTTTTTCCTTTGGTAACATGCACAGTTCTAAAGATGCTAGGTGTTTTAAGGGCTCTACGTGGGTACCAGCAGGACTTCTCTTTGTTCTAGAAGTTGTATAGGTGTTGCCTTCAGCAATGGGGACTCCCTGTCAGTTTATAGAGAACAACCTATATTCTTGACAGTAGCCTGGGTTGTTTGGGGGCTTCCTAAAGGACCTCTTTGGCCAACAACTCAATTAGATGTAACCTAATCACGGTACTGGAAGCTTTATTTGGTGACAAGAGGTGCCCAGTTGGAGTTTTATGTCACCTGTTCTTTGGAGCTTGCATTTAGATTCCTTTACACATAGATCTTATTTTACAAAGCTTCTACTATAGCAAGTTTTGATGATACCCCTGAATGACCCCTAATTTCAGCTGTCTCACCCCACCTTGTCTTCCTCTTTCCTCCCTATCCCCACTTGATCCTACCATTCCAGCCCCACATGCAACCATAACTATCTACTCTATTTCTGTTTCTTAGGGAGATCTAATTGTCCCAGCCTAGTTCCTTACTCTGTACCTAACCTCTGTAGTTCTCCAAATTGAAGTTGGTTATTGTTGACTTGGTAGCTAATATCTATAGATTGCTGTCAATATGCAGGTGAGGGCAGGTGTAACATAAGACTGGAATTTGTGATTGGGCAGTGAAAAAAAAGAAGATGGGGTGAAAGTTTTAGAGACAGGACAGAGAAGGCAGAGAAGATGGAGAAAGAAAGGGATGAACCTGATCCGTGTGGCTTTGAATAGCCACAGGTAGCTCTGGATATCATAGGAGGGATAGAATAATATAGGAAAATGTGTCCAATCTAGGTGGGTCAGCTTGTATCAATATCAATTGACTCTGAGTTCTTTTTGTGGGTTGAGAATTTACTGATATAAATCTGACTGATAAATTATAAGCCTCTAGCTTTTTGATTTACTGGGTTATGGGGATTTGTGACAGATAGCCACAGGGAGTAGGGGTGGAGGGCAGGTGGCTGGGAATGCAAGCGGGTTCCTCAGCAAGCAAACTGTGGGTTGGGTAGACACCACATGGGGACCATGGGGGCAGGGAAACCGCCAGTGATAGTATGGCTTACGTGGATTATTTTTTAGTAGTACATGCAACAAATATCCACATATAATTGAATATATATACCATATTTGTCTTTCTGGGTCTGAGAAACCTTACTCTGGGTAATTTTTTTCTATCCATTTACCTATGAATGTTATGATTTCAATTTTCAATGACTGAGTAAAATTTCATTGTGTTCATACATGTTCTTTTTAAAATTTTTTTATTAGATATATTTCTTTACTTACATTTCAAATGTTATTCCCCTTCCTGGTTTCTTCTCCATAAGCCCCCATTCTCTCCCCTCCCCCTACCCCATATGGGTATTCCCCCATACCTCCCCTTTACTGCACCCCCATATTCCCCTGCACTAGGGGTCCAGCCCATACATGTTCTTTATCCATTCATCTGTTGAAAGTCATCTAGGTTTTTTTCCAGTTTCTGGTTGTTCATTCACTCAGCAATGACTGTAGTAGAGCATCTCCATGGTGGGAAGATGTGCCCTTTGATGTGGTAGGATGAGTATATGCCTGAGAGTGGTACGGCTGGATCTGAAGGTACAGCTGTTCCCATCTTCCTTAGGTATTGCCACAATTGTACAGATCTCCACAGTATCTGTACAGATTTTTATTCCCACCAGCAGTGGATGAGTGTTCCCTTGCTCCACATCCTTACCACAAGTTGTCACTTGCTTTACTGACCTTAGCCATTTTTACTGATGCAAGGTGAAATCTCAAAGTAGTTTTTGATTTGCATTTCTCTGATGACTAAGGATGTTAAACATTTCCTTAAGTGTTTTTCAGCCAGTTAAGTTTTCTCATTTGAGAATTCTGTTTAGATCTGTACCCTATTTTTACTTTTTTTTTTTGGATAATGTAGTATTTGAAATTCTTTATGTATTTTGGACACTATACATCTCTAGAGAATGTATAGTTGGTTAAGTTTTATCCCCATTCTTTAAGCTGCTGCTTTGTCTGAATGATAATTTCCTTAGGTGTAGAGAACTTTTTGATTTCCTGGTGTCCCATTTATTATTTTTGTATCATAATGCCTGTGACTGTGGTGTTCTGTTCAGAAAGCCTTTCCCTATGTCAATAAGTTGAAGGCTATTTGCCACTTTCTCTTCCATCACGTTCAGAGTATCCGAATGTATGTGAAAGTCTTTGATCCAGTTGAGTTTTGTAGGAGGGGATAAGTATGGATCCATTTGAATTCTTCTACACACAGCCTCTTCTGATTTTGTTGGTGTGAGATTACTTATTCCCTGTGTTTTCTTGGGTGAGTTAACCTCTTCAGGTTGGAGTTTTCCTTCTAGTATGTTCTGTAGGGCTGACTTGGACTGCTTAGATTTGCTTGGTTTTTTTTTTTTTTTTTTTTTTTTTTTGAAAGAGTTTTTCTGTGTTTTTTGGCTGTTGTGGAAATAGCAATGCAAACCCGGGGAACCCCAAACCCACAGATCCACATGCTTCTTCTTCCTGAGTCCTGGAATTAAAAGGCGTGCACTACCATGCCTGGTCTAGATTTGTTTTCTTATCATAGAATGTCTTATTTTCTCCATCTATAGGGATTGAAAAAACTTTTGCTGAGTATAATAGTTTGAGCTGGCATCCATCTGTAGTGTCTTAGAGTCTGTAGAAAATCTGTTCAGGCATTTCTGGCTTTTAGAGTCGCCATTGAAATGTCAATTATTATTCTAGTAGGTATACCTTTATGTTACTTTGTCTTTTTTATTTGCAGTTCTTAATATTCTTTCTTTGTACATTTAATATTTTGATTATTGTATTCTGAGGGAACTTTCTTTTCTAGTCCAGTCTATTTGGTGTTCAGTATACTTTTTGTACCTTGATAAGTATTTCCTTTTTAAGTGCGTGAAGTTTTCTTCTATTATTTTGATTAAAATATTTTCTGAGCCTCTGATCTCAATTTCTTTTCCTTCCTCTATGTCTATTATTTATATATTTATAAGCCTCCCAGATTCCTTGGATCTTTTCTGCTTGTATTTTTTAAATACTTATCTTTCCTTTATTTGACCAAGGTATCCATTTCTTTTATCTTGTCTTCAATGCCCGAGATTCTCTCTTTCATTTCCTGCCTTCTGTCGGTAAAGCTTGTCTCTGAAGACCTGTTAGAGTTCTGGCATTTTTCATTTCCAGTTTTGTCTCAGTTTGGTTTTCCTTTTTTAATTTCATTTCCACTTTCATGTCTTGACCAGTTTTTTTATTCCAGTGTTTGTTTTTGTTTTCATAATGTATTCATTAATGTATTTATTCATATCCATGTCCTTAAGCTCATTCATAAGGGCTTTGTTCAAGGCTTTGTTGCATTTTTTTCAGGTACTTCTGTAGTGAGGTTTCTGGAATGTACCAGAAATATATTGTCCTGGCTGTTGTTGATTGTGTTTTTACACTGGCAGCTATGCATCAGGGTTTGAGATGTTGATCTCTGAGCTTGTTTTTGCTGGGTGGGTGTTATGTTATTTTTTTTTCTGTTTTCATCTCTGGATCTAAGGAGAATTTGGTGTCTCTGGGTTACCTGATCAGAAGTCCTGCCAGGTGTGATGTGGGACTGCAGGTGAGGCTGCATGTAGAAGAATTCAACAGATCCATAATTATCCCCCAATATGAAAATTAACTATAGCAAAGACCTTCACATACATGCAGATATTCTGCACATGATAGAAGTGAAAGTGGGGAATAGCCTTGAATTTATTGGCATAGGAAAATGCTTTCTGAACAGAACACTATGACCATAGGCATTATGATCACAAATGAATAAAGTACATGATGGAGATTGAAGATTTCCTATCAGATTCCTTGACCAGTATGGGGACCAGGTGTCTTGGAAGTCAATATATGCATCTTTTACATTTCTTCTAAACTGAGGAGTAGCAGTCATATGGAGAGGCTAGAGCAGGTGGTCTGCCACAGAACTGGAGACTTAGAAATTGCATGTGGGGAAGAAGAGCGAGAGTGAAAATCTGAAGCGAGTTTACCTGCTTTGCTGGCCTTTTTCATCTCAATCAGGTTGATTGGTGAGTTCCCAGAAAGTGTGTGGAATTGAGGGCAGGTATAACAGTAGGAGTGAGGCAGAAAGTTCAGGAAATCTTTGTGGTCTGCTGGAGATGGGGCCCAAGAAAAGGGAGAGGCTGCAGTAGAGGGTTGGATACAGACATGGGGAGGCCTGGATATGGAGGAGAGGACAGAGTGCTGATGATCCTCACTCTACGATCCCTGCTCTACTAGCCAGAGTGGCCAGTGGGTTCCCAGGGCATTCCTGCTGGAGTTGGAGATTGGGATAGCAAGATGAATGGGAGGAAGGAAGGTTGGAAGAGAAGGTCTGTGTCATCCAGGACCTGTTGGAAATGTGGGTCAGAGACTGCAGTAAGTGGTTTGCTACAGAGCTGTGGTTAAGACTGGGCAACTATACTTAGTTAGGTGAAGATCCACAGTTAGCCTACCTACTTCCCTGGCTAGCATGGCCTGCAGGTTCCTAGGGAATGCCTACTGGCATTTTGGGCTAGGACAAAGCTATCATGGGTAGGGAAGTTTGGAAGGCAACATCTGTGTGACCCACCTGAAATGGGTTTGTAGGAGTAGAGGGAGAGGAGATCTGCAGGTAGCCTACCCACCATATCCCTTAATAATCTACTTTGTAAAGTGTGGAATTATAATGGAAGTTTAAGGTGGGATGCTGTTTAAAAATTAAATGGTAATATTGATAGGATAAATCCTGACAAGAATTACCAATACACAAATTAATTGAGATATTACAAGAATTCCAGACAAAAAGAAACTCTATAAAGTTGTTTTGGCTAAAATGTTAAAAGGCAAAAATCACCATATTTGTAGCTGACTGGAAAGCATGGGTTGAAACCTGTAACAGTTACAATTGTAACAAATTACAATTGGCACGTGTTTATTGCCTTTTCAATTTCCTAAACAAGTATGTCCAAAAGCACTTTGCTCTCCATATTTTTTATAGAATATATCTATTGATTATGAGATTCTATGAAGAACTATTTTAAGATTTCGAAGACATAAAATAACATTTGGAAACAAAATGGAGTTGTGTATATATTTTTAAATGTTCTTCTTACATACAATCATAAATCAGCTATGCAGCTTACTCAAGCCAGAAACTGATAGGAAATTGTATGTTTGCAACTTAATTTTTTAATGTATTGTGACACATTTGAAAATTAAACTGTTAAGTACAGCCATCTTTAAACTGATTAAAAACATTTCCAAGTTGTCCTTAATGGATTGCTGGTGATGTCGTTAGTGGCTAGATAGATGTCTGTCCAATAACAAATTAGCTCTTTCTTATTTTATGCTATAGATTTTTTTAAAAAAATAGTCATATTGAAATATAATTTACATACCATGAAAGTTCCATTAAATGTATAGCTCAGTGAGTCTCCATGCATATATAAAGCTGTTGGGCAACCATCACTGAAGCAAACTCTAAACTGTTTTCTTCACTCCTCAAAGAAACATTGCATAAAGCTTCCTGCCCTTACACTACCACTAGTTTATTCTATTTCTATGAAGTTTCCATTTTCTGCATTTGATATAAATAGAATTTTAAAAATATGTGGCCCTTTGTGATCAAATTCTTTTCCTTGACATAGTAATCCTAAAGTTTACCCACATATTCTATCAACATTTCATTCTTTTTCATTACTAAATACTATTTTTATTTTATATCCCAAGTTATCTTCATTTGTTAAATCGTTGCACGTGAGAACCTGTTACACCTCAGAATAACTTTCTATTTGATTCTGGGCAGCACCATTCCTTATCCTCCCGGTAAGGAAGCTATCCATTCCTTCTCCTGTAGACCATGCTCATTAGTTTGCTAGTCTTTCTCTAGCATTGGTATTTGCATAACTTGGATTGGTGGTTGCACCAGTCACTTGAGATAAGCCGACCTACCAGGGTTAGCTCAGTTTTCTAGATGGGAACCTGCAGTTCTGTGAAATCAGTGATTTGTTTCTGGTCACAGAGTAAAGGCAAGGATTGCAAGGCTTCTTTTTGCACCCGCCACTGCTGCTCCCATGGAGGAACAACTCATCGTGGTGCATGTGGTACATCATGGGGGCTAGGGCAAGATAATTCAGGTTTGTGGTTAGCCTGATCTAAGCAGCATACTCTGAAAGAAGCAAAATCTAAACTGAAAATCCACAAAAAGACCCCAAATTTATGGTAGTTGGCAACATGCTGCCTGCTGCAGGAGTCATAATTTCTGTGTTAGTACAGAACATTTTCCCTCCAGAAATAAATAGAGCAAAAACATTCTTTGTTTTATAGATATGGAAGTAGGACAGAGCATGGAAACCCAGGGAAGAAACAGCAAAATGATCACTACTGGCAACTCGTGAGGCACTAGCTTCAGAGGATATACTTATTTGCTCCTTTCTGGCCAAGGTGAGGAGCTAATACTGGTCCACATCCCAGAGGGAGGTGCTGGTCTAATGGCAACAGTGTACAACAGTTACCAGCTCCTAGCCCAACGAGATCTCTGACTCCAAACATCCCACTTCCTTCCATTTGGCCTTTCCCTTCCTGAATTCAGTTACGTAGTTGTTGAATGAACTCTCTGGTTCCTCTCTAAGTCTCTAACCAGGGCCAGGATGCCTGGGGTTGATGCAGAAATTTCATGTAGAACCAAGGATAAGAAGCAAGGCCGTCACTACTGAGGGGCAGGCCTTTCTCCAGAGCAGAGCCGGAGGAGGGTGGGTTCCTATTTTCGATCACCCTTACCCCTCCAACAACCCAGCAGCCACCTGCTGTGGTAGAAAGGAAGCATGTCTTAGGCAGCCATCCTCAGAAAAGTTGTCTGTCCCTGGGCCACCTTGCTGAGAATGATTTCCTTTGTCTCTCCACTCTGCTTCAGTGTATTTATCCAAGAACACACACGAGATATTTCTGGAGAATTCCAGAGAGAATTCTGGGCTCAGAAACAGTTAACTACCCAAACTTGAGAGTTAGCAGAAAACAAGTTCTTTTCTATGTTTTGTTCAGATTTGAATTAATGCCATTTCTCAAAGATATGTTTGTCTAGCTTGCAAAAGCCAGGAGGTACTGTCATATATAGCCCAAAATTCAGTTTATTCTCCTCCCTGCAGATTGCAGTCATC
The DNA here is from genome assembly GCF_011064425.1 of Rattus rattus. Taxonomy (NCBI): domain Eukaryota; kingdom Metazoa; phylum Chordata; class Mammalia; order Rodentia; family Muridae; genus Rattus; species Rattus rattus. The sequence goes on from NC_046155.1 coordinate 205,129,077, forward strand.
CTATACCTGGGGTGAAATCATGTGTACTGGAGAGTGAGAGACTGAGAGCAGTGCCTCAATCGAGTTGCTAATGCTGGATCATAGCTTCCTAATGTATGGTGGGCATTAGCTACGCTTGATATCCTATCTGGCAAGACTGTGTGAAATAAATATTTAGAACAGTGTCTCCCATAGAGTAGGTACTCAAGGCATTTCAATGGCCCTCAGGGCTAAAAGTAATTTCTAAAATGTTTTTATTTTTCATATATTTAAGTGACTTCACTAATTAATACATCCTTAATTGTAAAAGTAACCTTTATTTGCCTGATGTCATTGCCATCTCTTAGGCTTACTACTGAATAAGCTCACCCCTTCTAGTTCTTTCTGAGCTCTGGTCATCTTGTCCAACTCAGCTGTTCTGGTCCAAATGCTTCTCCAAACTGACTGATTCAAACTGGCTTCTCTCAGCTTCTGACCGAATTGCTTTGCTTGGCCTCAAACTAACTTTGGCAATCTGTTCTAATCTTCTAGCTCCTTCTAAATTCTTTGGCTCATTTTCTGTTTCTGTCTCTCTAAAACTGTCCCAGTAAAACTGACACTTCCTCCTCTCCCTCTCCCTCTCCCTCTCCCTCTCCCTCTCCTTTTGCCACTCTTTCTGCACTGTTCTCTAAAGTCACCTCTTTCCTGTCTCTTCTCAAGAGAGTTGAGCTTATTCCATTGCTGATTCATTCTGTCAAATCTTTCTCTGATTCATCACTTTGTCTGCTCCTCAATTAGACATTACTCTTAAACATGGTTGCTTCCCTCTACAAAGTAACTTTACTTTCTCGTTTGGAATTAAAGGTATGTACTAAGAGCATGTCTGCATTCTAGCCAGAGGGATTAAAGGTGTGTCATTCCAGCTGGATCACACAGACCCAGAAAGTCTTTGGATGTGATCCCTTGCCAGAACATCTATGTTGTTGGATTAAAATTCCTCTACATCCAATAACTGCAATAATATTTTATTATACTTGCTTGCATTTTAATTTAATTCCTGCCATAAGTTTAAAATCCTTCTGTGGCTCTACATTTAAGAGAAAGAAAGATGGAAATAGAATTATTGTTTGGGAAGAGAAAAGGGATTGGCAGGAGATGGGGGTGGAACACAAAAGAAGATGATTGGGGTGAGTCTGTTGAAAATTATGTTATACACATGTATGAAAATAGTCCAGTGAAACCCATTGTTATGTATCATTAATATAGCATATAAACAAGCTTTTTTAAAAATGCTTGGTGTGGGAGTAAGAATTGGAAACATACATTTATCCCAGCAGGTGGTACGGCTGGAGGTCCCTTAGGAGGTTGAAACTAGCAGGATGAGGTGGTTCACCATTAGGTGACTTTGAAGGTCACATACAGCTGGTCTACAGTCTCATCCAGGCTTTTGGTCCAGCCTGGGCTCTAGTTCTATCTCCTGGTCCACTAAGAGTCCCAGTCCTATGCTGATGTTACGAATCCCACCACACCATCCCCATCTTGATTGATTGTGCCTTCTCAGATTGTGAACCCAAATAAATCCTTTTTACCCCAAAATTATTTCTTTCTGGAAATGGGATGAAAAAAGTAATAAATATAGATTTTAATTATATAACAAAATCTTTGGTCTTATGTTTAAAAAATATACTAAGTCAAGTGTGACATGTTTAATCCCAGTACTCTGAAGGCAGAGACAGAAAGATCACCATAAAGATCACCAAGTCCGGTTTGACTGACAAAGTAAGTTCCAGGCCAGGCCAGGCTATAAACAAGATGCTATCTCAAAATGAAAGGTAGAAATAGTGAACAAACAAACCAGCAAAACTTGAAAAGGACACTTTTGAAAAAAACTATATTTTAGACTCATCTGCATCACTTGTATTTGTATAATTGAATTGTGATTACCATGCTGTATTGTAAATTAACCCTTTTATTTTTAATTAACAATAATTGTTCTTATTTATGGTTTTGTACTATGTGCACATTCTAGAAAGATTGAAGGAAGTCAATTTACATGTCAATCTTTAGTCAAATTGCACTGTTTGGGACTATATAGTTTAAAATTTCTAGGTGATTTGTTTTATTAATTCAATTGACACATTTCATTTCACGGGATCTGCCCATGACAGAAGCAAGAAATACTTAGCATAAGTTCTGTGGTCCTTGGGATCTAACGACAATCCTAAACCTTGTTTCCCTGTTACAAAGCAGTACCAGGGCTGGGACTATTTGACATCTTTATGTTCCTCTCCAGTTATGTGTATGCTCACAGTTTATTCATATTGTTGCTGACAGACTAACAAGAATATGTGAGGCAGAGTACCGGAACCCACTGACTGACTCATATAACAGGAAGCCCCAGCAGCGACACTCCTTGAGCTATGGTCTGGAGTAGAATTATATGCTTGGGAGCAGAGAACAGGGCGCTTAGAAGGGCCACGAGAGGGGAAAGTAAGAGATTCTCTCGCTGTCTTGGGGGGGAGAAGAGGGGGCTAAACCCAGATGAGATAAAAACACTTCTGCTGATTCTAAATGTACATTTTTCTGGCCTCAAATGCATGCCCAACACTGCATGATCCTTGTCATTATTTCCAGGACCCCATCTTCCCTGTTTTTAAAATCGTTCTTGACTCATGTGGGGAGTGTGGAAATTGAGGACAAGCAAAACAGATAGACAGGCTAATCGGCCACACCCTCTTCATTTTAAATGGTCATTTTCTTCCCTTAAGATGCCTATTCAAAGTAGAAAGAGAAGCATAGAAGCTTTTACCCCCTTGAGCTTTCTACATCCCTTTAGTCTTAAAATAGTTTAATAATCTGAAAAGCAATATAAAATTTCAGATTCATTTGCATACATATCCGACCTGTGGAAAATACTGAAGCACAGCAAGTGCTACTTGCTATGTTTACACTGAGAGAGTAGGACTGAAAAAGGTGTGTCAGCAATTAAGAGCACTCAATTCGAAAAAAAAAAAAAAAAAAAAAAAAAAAAAAACCAAAAAAAAAAAAAAAAAGGGTTGGGGATTTAGCCCAGTGGTAGAGCGCTTGCCTAGGAAGAACAAGGCCCTGGGTTCGGCCCCCAGCTCCGAAAAAAAAAAAAAAAAAAAGAACCAAAAAAAAGAGCACTGGAATACTGACCTTGCGGAAGATCTGAGTTGGGTAACTGCAGTTCCAGAGGACTTGTCATCCTCGTCTGGATCCTTAGGGCAACTGCACCTAAACAGAAGCATCCCCACAACACACACGCAGGCACGTGTGCACACACGTGCACTTAAAGCTAAATAAATAAATTATAGGGCTCCAGAGATGGCTCGGCTGTTTGGAGCATTTATTGCTCTTGCAGAGGACCTGGGTTTAATTCCCAGCACTCACACGGTGGCTCACAACCATCTGTAACTCCAGTTACAAGGGAGCTGATACTCTTTTAACCTCTGCGGACACAGGCATGTGTGTGGTACACATATTAAGTACATGAAAAACATTCATACACACAAAACAAAATTTAAAAATATCTTAAAATCTTTAGCTGTAGAGAGTAGTTGAGTCTTGAAGTCCTTCCCCCCCCCAAAAAAAATGTAGAATCATAAAAACAACCATGTTTTAAAGAAAGATGCTGTGGCCTCAGAGAACATGTAGGTTTATACCATTTGTTTGTTTATTTATTTATTCATTATTTTATTTATTTGGTAATGTTTTTATTAGAAGAATTTACAAGGCACCCAGTCACATAGATTAGTAAAATATACAGTCCCCCAGGAGAGGTATATAAGGGGAATGACAAAAAGATTAAATAAAAATCAATTTAAATCAATTTTCAACAATTTTGATGGTGGTAAAATCAACATTAAAAATGGTAAATACATAAAAATGGTAAACATGGAATACTGAAATGTGCAGAAACATATATCTTAAGGACAGTGATCTTAACTCATTTCTTAGGAGTTGCTTTAGGGGCATGGTCAGAGAAAAGTTATCACCCTAAATATTTCTCACAAGAATACAGCTAAAGGATAGAAATAATTGAAATCATTTCATCATCATCATATTCAAAAATGGGACAAATATGGTCTATTATAGCTTATTTATTTGAGGCAATATTACATAGCAAGTGTAAAATGATAAAAGAACATGTAAAATACACCATCATTGGCAATTAATTAGGTTAAAAAAAGTAGTTATTTTTTCTCATGTAGTGTCGCTTCACCAATGTAAAAATAAGCACAGATAAAAAAACGATTGTATCTGCTTGTAAGACTCGATGTTCCCACATTCAGTTTCCCACATTCAAGCCGACTGGATTGTTTTTGTGCACTAGATTCTATTTTATGAGAAAGAAATAAATCACAAGTAACCAAGTTAATGTGAAGATTTTGTTTAGAAGTTCACATCCCATGGTTGCTCTGTGGGGAGTGAGTTTATTCTCCCAAAGCTCTTAAAAAATGACAAGTTTAATGCCGGCCCAGAGGCTCGTTACACTCAGAGGCGCCTTCGAATTAAGAATGCTTTCGCTCAAAATGGTTTTAATGCTAGGTGCGCATGCCGTCTTCTAACTCTTTTGAAAAGGAGTCTTCTCTGTCCAGGACATGTGGAAATCTTATGCAAGCAACAGAGTCGACTAAGCACCCTCTGCATGGTTAATCTGAGACTTACAGCCTTATGGAAGCCAGTTTTGTTCACTTAAGAAATTCAATTTTTTATTAATATTTACTTAATTAACGGATCTTACTTGGCTCCAAATGGACTCCCACATGAGAAGGTCTATGTGTAAATAATGAGAAGAAGTCAGTGTCTTTGGGCAACTTCAAATATCAACTCATGCCAACTTTGAAGGAACAATTTTCACTGTTAACAAATGGAACCGTGAGACTGGAGACAGACCACCAGCGTGCCTCCCACAGGCCACTGCGTCTTCCCTGTGTATCTTCCCAGTGTGACCAATGGGAGCCTGGCGTTTCCGCAGGAAGCGAAAGGTTCTTTTCATATTTCAGGCTGCCACATGTTTTGAGTTGGTGCTGATGCTGATGCTGATGCTTTCAAGGTTTAGCAAAGTGGCCACAGGGCTTTGCTCGTTGATGAGCCTTTGGACGGGTTTCTGAAGACCGTGTCCCTTGGCCATTAAGGAAATTTTAACAGCTTTGTTTGCAATTAGGCATACATATGGCCTGGCATCAAATATAAACTCTGACTTGGAGACAAAGATTTAAATGGGCTGCCAAAGACGTTTTCCTTCAAAGTGTGTCCAAACAGCAGCTGCTTTTGTGTGGCTCATTTCTGGGCTACATGGGCATGGCTCTCAAGATTCCAAGTTCAGGTGTTTGGAGAACCCCTCTTTTTGATTAGTGACCCAACATCTGGTGTCTGAGCATCTCCAGTTACTACCTAGACCCTAGACCTTCTCTGGTTTTTGCTCCATCAAACCGCTATAAAACTGGATCCTAGTGGCTAAATCTTTTAGCATCTATGCTAGACTCCGAGCTACTGTCTCTATAACTGAACCTCTCTAGAAGAGGATCACTCTTGGTTTAGTGTGTCAGGCAGCAAGCAAGGAACTGATAAACTGTCCTGGTTAAAGGAAGGAAGGAACACGTTATTTTGATGGAGACCCTCTTATGTTTGAGTTACAGGGATACAGATCCCAGAATCAAAAGGATAAATGAAGGTGTATGCATTGCTTGATACAAACTATAGAACAATGCCTGGATCGGAATATATGTGGCTGGAGCAAGTGAGGTCTGTAGGAAGTGAGGTCAGCTAGATTTAAATAAAACCATTGAAGGGGGTTTGAAGCAGGTCTTGTTTGGAGACACATTGCTTGTACTTTTGCTCATTAGAATAACACTGTCTAATGCAAGAAAACCTGCTGTGGAGCAGGACTAATACAGGGTTTGACCATGCACAAGCTCAGGGGTGCAGTTGGGGAGGGGAGAGCAAGCACAACAATAAGACCCCTCATGAGGCTTAATAACCTCACGAGACCCCTCATTCACGGTCAAAGACATTTCTCTGCATTTAACAGCGGTTAAAATGATTGGAGAGATTTAAGAAGTAACCTGAGTGCTCAGCCTTATCTTGCCTCCTCTCTCCACAGCCCAGGGAACACCATAAAGGAAGGAGGCAGATGATGGGGAAGAGGTTTGTTCAGTGATGTCTTACAGGTATGACAAGGCTGTGGTACTCACAAACTTACAGCGCCTGCAATTGCCTCTTGTAAGAGTTTCTTAAGACTAAATATCCACTCATAGGTGGTAGAGGGGAATCATAAGCCCCGAGCTTAAAAGAGCTAAAGGAAGCCAAAGGCTTCCAAGAGAGAGGAAATCAGTATCCTCAGTGGTTTATAGCCACTGAAGTTACTCAGGCTACGACAAATCGTTCTGACCTTCCTTGCCCAACAAGGTGGTCCTAAATAAACCACGTTTCTTATGGAGAAATTAAAAACCAAAACAACAAAGATTAGAAAGTGGGAGGGAGACTTAGTGGGAAGAAAAAAGGATGGGAGAAGGAGGGATAGGGTAGAGAGATGAATCTGGGCAGCAGGTATTAGACATGTGTATGGAACTGTCAATTACCAAAAATAAAAAGGGTGCAAAAGGCTGGAAAGTCCTATGTCTAGGATCATGTGAGCTCCTCTGATCAGGAACAGGACGAGGCACACAGCTTTGTACATGCGGTAAGGTGCACCTCGCTCTTAAAGGAATAGCTGAAAACCTTTACCATACATGCATAAGAACACACACACACACACACACACACACACACACACACGAATAACCCTTCCTTCTACTGAGTCTCTATGGTTTTACTTTTTTGTCTTTATTTATTCTATAAACATTTATCAAGAATCCTCTGTGTTTCAGACACTCTGATTAGTGCTGGGAATACAAGAAGGACAGGCTTGTGACCCAAAGAGGCTGGGAGTCTGAGAATTATAAATAAATAGGCAATTAAAGCACAATGTCCCCAAAGCATCATTGCTGCATTTATTTATGTAGATGTCTCCTCTGTTTATTCAGATGACTTAATTTGAACTATATGAGCACAGAGTCTGTGTCTCATAGATGTATTTTATTCTTTAGCATCTGGGATACATCCTTTACACTTAAACACATTGCAAATTACTTTAGCTAAATAAATCAAGTGAGTGGTATAGATGTAGTCCCCATATTTATATTTTGCTCATTTTATTATGACTCTTTTGGAAAAAGTACTGTGTGTATTTAATCTAAGTTGATGCAGACAGATCTAAGTCTAAAGGGCACTTGGCAAGCGTTGAGGCAATGAGAATAATATAAAGGCTAAATTGTGATGACAACCTCAATGTGCCAGAGTGGTATCACGTGTTCCTGGGGCTGACTCTCAATTCTACTGTTGGATTTGGGTAATCCTGAACACATTCACACATTCAGAATCTCTCAGAGCCCCTGAACCCTCAGTTTGAAATGAGATAATAAATTACACCCAAATCTTTGCTACTTATTATCATTATCGTTATTTATTTGTGCATCTTGTATGTATGTATGTATGTATGTATGTATGTATGTATGTATGTATGTGGGTATGTATGTGGGTATGTATGTACATGTGTAGAGGACATATATACATTGATTATGGGTATCTTCAGCTATAGATCTCAAACTCACGGGAGTCAGGGCCCTTTCACTGAACCTGGAGTTTAATGTTTCAGCTACCCTTATTGGCCAACGTGGCCTCTGTATCTGCCCGTCTTCATGCCTCAGAGCTAATGCTTCAGGCGTGCATTACCATGCCAGCTGGTACATGGGTGCTGAGATACGGACTCAGACCTCCCCACACTCCATGCCTCCAGAGTGAGTGAGTAAGTATTTTACCCACTGATTGATCTTCCCAGCCCATTCTTTATTATTTTTAGAACCTTGACCAACTGATCTTAATTGCCACACATTTGCAACTGGAACAAATTTGATAGAGACAATTTTGAAATCCTTTTCCCAACCCATAAAGAATCTGTTTTAATACAAAAACTACAAGGAAGAGTGTGTGAATTCAGTCTTAAGATAAGGAGAGAGTGGTCTCTGGAGTAAAGGTGGATTACAGATTCATTCAATCATATTTTTCCTTTCCTGTTTGCTTGAAAATACTTTTTCTATGGTATACATAGAAGACTATATAAAGAAGTATGGTGCTTTTCTAGGTTAAGGGCTCATCACATTTTTAAGACCCTTTAGAATTGTCAGAAAGGAGAGAGATCTTACTACAGAAGAATTCTTTATGATGAGCCCAATTTTATTGTGACCATTCTTCAGGGATTGGTAGGAATCACAAGGCTTGTACTATTTGAAAGTAGGCTAGCTTTTAAACTGAATGTATGGGCCCAGAGGCAGTCCTTGTTGTCAATGGAAAGAGTAATGCTCTGAGGGTTAATCTTCACTGTTAGCTCAACTAGATGTAGAACCTAGGAAACATACTTCTGAGTTTGAGTATAAGAGTGGTTACAGAAAGGATTGATGTAAGCGGGAAGACCCACCAGGCCATGTGTTGGGGTGCCAGACTGAATAAAAGGCAAAAGGAGAAAGCCAGATGGACACCAACACTCAGATAGTTCTTAACTTCCTGAGATGTGAGCTGACTGCTGCTACCATAGCCGTGAGGCATCCCTGCTGCCATGCTTTCCCTGACACAAAGACGTGTGCCTTCAAACTGTGAGCCTGGCCTTCCCTGACAGGAAGAGGGTCACGTTCAAACTGTGAGGCAGAGTAAACCCTTTCAGCCCTTCTTAAGTTGCTCCTTGTCTCATAACATGAGACATATAACTGTTTAAAAAATTAAGACACTCTCTCTCTCTCTCTCTCTCTCTCTCTCTCTCTCTCTCTCATTTTCAAGCTTTTCATGTTCAGGATACCACATAAATTTGGAATAAGTCAAAAGTTGAATTTCAAGAGATCTCAATAACTGCCTGTATTCTAGTGCATAAAGCTATAATTTGCTATTCTGTAGTGTTGATGAAGCAATCCTAAGGGAAAACTGAGAAGCCTTGTGACAAGCATGTCAATCGTATTTACTACAGTCGTCACACTAGGTTTATGCTTAAAAAATAAAAACAGGGGTTGGGGATTTAGCTCAGTGGTAGAGCGCTTGCCTAGCAAGGGTAAGGCCCTGGGTTCGGTCCCCAGCTCCAAAAAAATAAATAAATAAAAACAACTGAGATTCTGCAGTCACTTACTTAACAAAGCAACTACATGAATTATTAGTCTTCGAAGTAGCTTGACGGCTGCAAATGTCCATTTTTCAGAGGAGGAAATGGAGGGCTCAAACTGACAAAGTCACCAGGATGTTACGACTTGGACCTAGAGCAATCAACTCTTTCTAGTTCAAAAGTTAGGATTCTTTCTGTCACCCGCATTGGCACATTTGTTTTATTTTATTTGTCCGTTCGTTTGTTTATTTATTTCTGAGACAGGGTCTCACTATAGAGCTCTGGCTGTCCTGGAACCCACTCTTTAAACCAGGCTGGCCTTGAACTCACAGAGATCCAACTGCTTCTGCTTTCAAGTGCTGCCATTAAAGGTGTTTTATTTTAGTGAGCTGTCATCATGAATCATACATCAGGAAAAGTGTGTTCCATCTGAGAAGAAGACAAGGCATGAATGACTCTGGATAAAGTAGATGTGTGGGAAAAGCAGGTCAGGCTCAGAGAGCAGTAACTGACTGTTCTGCAAGATGACAGTGATGGAAGAGAACTCTTCACCCCTAACCTAAATTTTCTAGGGCCAATCATTTTTCTAAATTCTGTGATAGAAAACATTTGTGCATGGAACTGAATCGCATGGCCAACAGTTAAGAGTGTATATTGCTCTAGTACAGGCCTGATGCTTGAATCCCAGAACCCATAGTGGGCAGCTAACAATTACTATAACTCCAATTCCAGTGGACCAGGGATTGGATGACCTTTTCCAGCTTCTGAGGGCACTTGCATCCATGTGCACACCCCCTACATATACATAAGTTTAAAAATATGTTACAAGTTGTTCAAATCACTGTCAGTAGCTGAATACAATGGCTCGTGCTTATAAAACCAGGACTTGGGAGGTAGAGGCAGGAGGATCAAGAGTTCAAGGCCAGTCTTGGTTAACAGTGAGGTCAAGGTCAGCCTGGGCTAAATGAGACCCTGATTCAAAAAACTGTATCAGTGTTAACATTTCTTCAAGAGATAGTACATACTTAGCTCATTTATCTATTGGCAAGGATTTGTTAACTAGTATTTGGCAATTGGTTTTGTCTGGGACAGTTAGTTAAGGGTAAAACAGAGGAGGAAGAAGTGCCAGACAGAAGAATAGAATTGTATGCTCTGATAGGTAAAAAACCAAGTTTGGGGATAAAAACTATCCAAGGTTGGAAAGACAGGGATAGGCAATATGTTGAGGAACGTCTGTTGTTGACAGAATTAGTGGAAGGGAAGGGGATTGATGCTTGAATCAGAACGGGGGCCAATCTCAAGTGTTTACATTCCTCCTGCTATTTTTAGCTTACAATGATTTGGGGATTAAGACAGATGCGATGGGAAATCAGATTTGAAGCACAGAACACTAATTAATCTCGTAATGTCTGGCTTAACTTGGAAAAGGATGGAAGCTCAGGGAGCTATCACTTTACCAAAATACAGACCTGGGGAGACAACGAGTCTAGAAGTTGATAATAGAAAATCCAGACTGACTGGAAGATTAGAAAAGGCTAGAGACTTGTCACACAGGTGGGAACCTTCTCCCGCAATGAGATGGGAAGTCAGAGACAATAGGATAAGACCACCCTGAAAAGACATACATCCCTCAGAGAAGTTATCCTTGGCGCTATGTGTCCCAAGGAAGGACATTTCTGTTAACAGATCTGGGAAGACTACTGGTTGCTGCTGGAGGCCTGGAGTGTCTGGCTTGACCCCCCACTTGACTCGTGGCACCTCTGCTGTGATGGAGACCATGAGCTACTCAGAGGCCTCCACTTGTTGAGTGTTGAAGTGTTAGTCCCATAATCCAGCCTACAAGTGGTTGGTTATGGGGGCACTTGGAGCACAGCACAAATTCCAGCCCCTTCAATAAGTCATCTTTGGTCCCAGGCTTGAGCTGATCAAAAGGTGCAGACTGGATTAAGATTCCAGAGAAGTAAAAGCAGTATCTGGGGAGTGGCCCCTTAAGTCCTTTTCGGATGACTGTTGGAACGTGTGGTCTTTATTTATCCCGTGTACAGGCAGGATTCTTTTCTATTTCTGCCCAGATTAGTGGACAGCCTATCTCTATGATGGTCTGAAATCTAAATACTGTGCACACTAAAGTGAGGTATTTCCCTACACAAAGCCAGAGGCTGGCTTCTGAATCTCCTCTGGGAAGGGAAACTCTGAATACCTTGAACGTTTAGTTAAAACAGAGAAAAGTAAAAGGCAGTGTTATCTGCTCCTTGTCTGAACCACCTAATGAAACTGACTGTCTCTGGGCTGAGATAATCCTCACTTGCTTTTCTATGCAGCCCTGTCTGCTGCCAGTGGGAGTTTTGAAAATCATACCATTGGACATTTTTAAGCCTAAGAAAACTATCTCAATAATGCATTACTATTTAATGTTTGCTTTGCCTGTGTGTGCATAAATGTAATTTGGGGAAAATGGGTATAATTAGGAAAATAGCATAGCCTGAAAAGGATATATTATGATAATTGATTGTGGAAGAGCTTGATTTATAAGATTCCGTCCTGAACAGGACAGGGAAGGAACCCAGGAGAGAGTCCGAGATGTACTGCCAGAAAATACAGATGTGCCTGGAGTAAGATGACCTGTGCATTTTCACACGCTTAGGGAGTTTAATTCCCTTTAAGAAACTAAAGGGCTTCCTCCTGTTGAAGCAAATTCTGGAACAATCTCAGCTAAGCTTATAATGCCTGTTTATCATAAAACTGGTCACAGAAAAACATACTCTCCAGATTTCTTTATCAATGATGTTATTTCTCAGATTCCCCCCTAAATCTACCTAGAAACTTTCAAGGTGATGAAAATAACTGACTCCACAAATACCCCAAATACCACAGATCTCAAAGCAGGTCTTGGAAGAAGTTCCCTGAGAGAGTGGGGGGACCACCACACTGTCGTGATATTAAGTCACTAGCTTGCAGTTATGTGTTTCGTATTTTTCTCTTGGTTGTCTGATAAAAGAAAAGGATACTTTCTTGGAGTTTTTTATTTTATGTTATTTTTAATTTCCAATAGTTTTAACGCCTCTGAATTCCACCAGAAGACAGCCCCCCAAAAGCATGCTCAGAAAGTGTTGCTTACAGAAACTGAATGGAGACAATATACTAAAGAGTTCTATATAAAAGAATACATGTTACCTACCAGGCATTCTGCTTTGAGTCTTCTTTTAGATAAACCCCCATCCATGTATCTCTTCTTGCTTTGAAGTAGAACTCAAAAGTCATTTTATTTCATTAGTTTCTAGAATTCATTTAAAGCTCATGTAATGAGAAACACATTTAATCCCATCAGTAAAAGGATTATTAGAAAACACCATCTTTTGAAAAAGAAAACTTTCCTTTTTCTTTTTCCAGAACTCCCGTTTCTGACATAATAGTTCCTTTAAAATTATTTTGAATCCTATGGGCAGAGTTGGGGAGGATGGGGCGTTGGCTGAGGATTTTGTGAATTTTATTTTGCTCTTTGAGCAAATGGCAGGCCCTCGTTGTTTCCTTAAAATGCAAATGATGCTTGGTCCCTGTTTAAAGTTTGTCTGTACATCAGTAGCTTTGCCACAGGGGAAATGCAGTAGGCATGCTTAAAACTATTAATGAAACCACCATTTCATCTGAAGTAAAGGAATCAGATGTGTTTCTGTTACATCTGTTTCGATGGTTCAAAACCGTGGGAGTGTGCGCGTTCTTATAAGCACATAGCACTTTAAAACCAGAAATAAACAAAAATACCTTTGCTAGGTGTCACAATGTTAAAACTGGTGGGAAAAGTGTAATGAAAAGAATGAGCAAAATCTATGACAGCATTATGGAACATGCTACCAAAATAGCCCAACAGTTTCTTCTAGGTGACAGGCAAAAATAAATAAATAAATAAATAAATAAATAAATAAATAAATAAATAAATAGATAGATAGATAGATAGATAGATAGGCTTTGATAAATATTTTAATTGATAGCAAGTTGAAATCACAAGTCTAATATTGCTTTGTTGGCTGTTGTTGTGAACATAGGCACGCACACGTGCGAACACACACACACTCCATTCTTTATTCATTTCATCCTTCACAGTTTTCTCTCGTTTGTATTTGCAAATCAATGCATAAATCTGGCACGGCCGTTTCAACAGTAAATGAGAAGATATCTCAGTTTAGTTTCCCCAGGCAGCTACATTTCCAGTTCTTTCTCCCTGTGCTCAGGGAAATGAGCCAGAATCCTTCGGAGCTCCTGCAAAAAAAAGACATCTAATTAAAGCACCACCAAGAAAACAGGCAATGTTTTGCCAACTAAATGGACAGTGGGGTTGAGCTCAAGGCTGGAGCACTGACTAAAATGACAAGGGACGTCTTTTCTAAACAGGGGCCTGCACTTGGGGCAGGATCCCAGTAACTACTGCTCACTCTTTTTCTCAGCTTAGCAGCAGTAAACACGTGGCAACGCCCCTAGAAAGCCAACACTCATTCATGCCTTCCTCTGGTACAGATGGTTATCAGCACTCAGGGACCCCCTCCAGTCTTAACTCCTGGGAACAGGACTCTGTTTAGATAGAGTCTGGGGATTAACTGGCAAGAAGCTGTCTCCTGATACCGGCTTCTTCCGCCCAAGGCTGACAAGAGAACGCCACGCCCTGCCACTTCTTAGTGCTGTTCTGGAGCTGAGAGAGGCCAGCAGACAGCCCCCCACCTCCCCATCCTGCTGTTGTCGCACACCTACTTGTCCTTCCCTCCTTCCCAGGAACTAGAATTGCGGTTAGAAAGGAAAACAATGGCCTTGAGTGCCACACTGGAGACTGGTAATGGGAGGAAATTGCAGAGACACAGGAAACTGGGAGAGTGGCTTTCTTACACAAACAAGCCCAGGGAGAAACAAGACTAGAGAAACAAAAGTGAAGATAGAGGAAACAGCCTGGGCCACAAGAGAATGTGGTCAGTGGAGGGGCAGTCTCTTCATTCCTTTGTGCCTGGTGCAGGTGGCAACTCAGGGTGACCCACTATCTTGAGGCTGCTGGAATACAAGACAATGGAGAATTGGTTTTGTTTTGTTTTGTTTTTTGTTTTTGTTTTAAAGAAGTCATTCTCATTGCCTTGAAAAGGAGGAGGAGGTGGAGGAGGAGGAGGAGGAGGGGGAAGGAGGAGGAGGAGGAGGAGGAGGAGGGGGAAGGAGGAGGAGGAGGAGAAGGAGTAGGAGAGGAAGGATCAAGTTGAAGGGTGAGGAGGATGACAGAAGGAAAGAGGACTGGGAGAAAGAACTGGAATCTGGTGGGGGAGGGGGGGACAGGGGTGGGAGCTGAGTTAGAAACCTAGGACAACAGAAATTCCCAGGAATCTGAGGATGACCCTAGCTAAGACTCGTAGCAGCGGGGATATGAAACCTGAAACTGCCATCTCCTGTAACCAGGCAAGACTTGCAATAGAGGGATTGGGACTCCAACCCAGACACAAAACCTTCGACCCACAATGTGTCCTGCCTACAAGATGTGCAGGGGTAAAAATGGAGCAGAAATTGAGGGAAGGGCCAACCAATGACTGGTTCAGGTCGAGACCCATGCTATGAGAGAGAGCCCACCCAACACTGTTAATGATATTCTGCTATATTTGCAGACAGGAGCCTAGCATAACTGTCATATGAGAGGCTTCAACCAGCAACTGATGGAAATAGAAGCAGAGACCTACAGCCAGAGAGATCAAGGACATCACAAGAATCAACTAACTTGGGCCAAATGGATCCCACAGAGACTGAAGTACCAACCAGAGAGCATGCATGGGATGGACTAGGCCCTTTGCACGTATGTAACAGTTCTGCAACTTGGTCTTTATATGGGACTCCTAACAGCAGGAGCAGAGTCTGTCTCTGACTCTGTTGTCTGCCTTTGGATCCCTTTCCCCTAAACTGGGTGGCCTCAAATAGCCTCAATAGATGTACCTAGTTCTACTGCAACTTGATATGCCATCGTGTGTTGACATCCATGGTAGGCCTCCCTTTTCCGGAGGACAAAGTGGGGTCAGGGTTATGAAGGAGAAGGGAAGTGAGAGAGAGTGACACAGAGAAGAGTGATGGGAAGCTGTGATTGGGAGGTAAAGTTGACAATTAATTAAAAGAAAAAAATAAAGCTATGGAAGATCAGAAATGTTTGCCTCAGAGCATCCAGTAAGTAGACAGAAGAGAGGAATAGCCCAGGGCAAGATATTATTCTCAGGTAAGCCTCTAGTGACTGATATCTACCAAATGGACTCCACCTTCCAATAATGTTGCCAAATAATAAATCCATGAGAGAATCAATTCACTAATGAGGACAAAACCCCCATGATCAATCATCTCTCACAGCTGGATCCATAACTAGGGAATTAAGGCTTTAACAGGTGAGCTTTTAGAGAACAACTGATATGCAAACCATAAGTGTCCTTGTGAACAGGGATAATCCTTTTTATGTCCCAAATCATGGTAGACCAGATGTACCTTTTAAGCTATTTCTTCCCATGATCCCTATAACAAATGCCTTGAGGATAGGCCTCAATATGGACAACTGTCCTTGTGCCTTAGTTTCTGAAATAATGGGAACTAAAGCTTCAAAGATGTTTGACCACAAATGGATATTCTGATCACCAAGAAACACAACTGCCAAGCTGTAGCTGCTATTTTCCTCAAATTTTAATTATTTACCTACCCTTTATCATAAAAGCTATAGACCCCTTCATTTACCTTCCTGGGTGTCTCTAACCTTGCTGTTTCAATTCTGATAATTACCTAACCCTAACCTTTGTTCTCATTGTAACACTATGTCTTCACAGCTTAATTAATTTATATCTGGATTGCAGCTTCTCTTCCCTCCTCTCCTCCCAGTTTCTCCTCCTCACCTCCCTTCACCCTTTCTCCCCTATCCCCTGCTCCCAATATTCTCCTTTCTCCTCAGAAAAGGGGAGTCCTTCCATAGATGTCAATCCACCTTGGCATATATGTTGCAGTAAGACTAGGCACATTTTCTTCTATTGAGGCTGGACAAGACAGCCCAGAGAGGGGAAAGGGATCAATAGGCAGGCAACAAAGTCAGAGACAGACCCTTGTTTTCAGATGTAACCTTGTCTGCCATTTGCCATCTGGCTGTGTGCTGCCATGTTCCTGCCATGCTGGTGGACTACACCTCTGAACCTATGAGAAAGTCCTAATTAAATGGTGTCCTTTCTAAGTGATGTCCTGGTCATGATGTCTCTTCACAGCAATAGAACACTAAGTTTCATGTTCTAATGTTTAATGGAATTCTTTAACTTCTTAGTGTTTAGTTTTTAAAAGTTCTTTGAATAGTATAGACACCAATCTGTATGAGATGTATAGCTGATAGAAACAATTACCATTTTTAAGCTGCCTCTTCATTCATTTGATAATGTTCTTTGATGTGAAGAACTCTGTAGGTTCATGAGATTCCAATTGTCAGTTGTCAGTCTTAATGTTTCATTGTTGTGAATAGATACTAAGACTACAGCGAATCTTCTAAAGGACAACATATAATTGGGGCTGGCTTACAGGGTCAGAGGTTCAGTCCATTATAATTGTGGTGGGAAACATGGCAGCATCTAGGCAGGCAAGGTACTGGAGGACCTGGCAGTTCTACCTCTTGTTCTGAAGGTAGCTAGGAGAAGACTGGCTTCAAGGCACCTAGGAGGAGGGCTTTAAAGCCAATGCCCTCAATGATACAGGTACTCCAACAAGGCCACACCTACTCCAACAAGGCCACACCTCCTAATGGTGCATTCCCTGGGCTAAACATTTACAAACCATCACAATGCCTGTCCTATTCAGAGTCCTGTTCAGAAAGCCTCTCTTGTGCCTGGTGTTGAGGTATATTTCCTATGTTCTCCTCTATCAGACTCTACAAAGTAGAAAAGAGAGGAACACCCCAAAATTCTTTTCACAAAACCAGTATAACCCTGATACTCAAACCAGACTAAGACCAATTTTTAAAAAGAGAGAGAATTATAGGTCAATCTCTCTGATAAACATACATGCAAAAGTTCTCAACTAGTACCTGTGTGCCAAATTCTAAAACACATAATGAAGATGGAGAAAACTTCATCTAGAAGATACAGGTATGGTTCAATATGTATAAATCAATAAATATAATCCACCACATAAAAGGACTAATGACAAAAAATCACGCAATCATCTTATTAGATACAGAAAAGGCTCTGACATAGTCTAGCGTCCCTTCATGGTAAAAATTCTTGAGTTTGGAGATTTAGGATATATTCTCAATACAACAAAGGCAAGGTACTGTAAACCCACAGTTAGTATCGTGCTAAGCAGAGGGAAGCATGACACATTCCTACTAAACTCAGGAAAATGACAAGGTATCTACTCTCTCCACTCCTGTGAACCCAGTGTTTGAAGTCTTAGCTAGAACAATAAGCTAAAGGGATATAAATAGGAAAGGAAGAAGTCAAAGTATCCTTATTGAAGTTATAGTTCTATGCATAAAAATCCTAAAGGCTACAGCAGAAAATTTCCATAGCTGATAAACACATCCAACAATGTAGCAAGATACAAAATCAACAGGTAAAAATCAGTAGCCTTCCTATATATACATGATAACCATAGGAAAAGAAATCAATAATATAATCCCATTCACAATAATCATTAAAAATATTGGTATAAATCCAACCAAAGAAGGGAAAGACTTGTATGGTGAGAACTTCAGAACCCAGAATACATTGAAGAAGGTACCAGAAGATGGAAAGACCATCCATGCTTGTGGATCATCAGGATTGATATTGTGAAAAGCAGCAAATACATTTAGAGATAGTTTCCTATTTTTCTATTCTCTTTTGTCTCCACTCAAAATGTTAATGGCAACCCTTTATTTCTTCATTCTGTTATTTGGGATTCTGTGATTACTGGATACCAACCATACATTTGATGGGTTTCTTTTGCACAGTAACATGGAGACTGCATACCATTGTGGTTTTGTCTGTTTTGTTTGTTTGTTTGTTTGAGGAGCCCCAATCAAAGGGACACTTAGACTTAACAGAAAGCATGTGGACTTCATGAAGCTTCCTAGATTAACAAGCACATATCTCGAGATGTTTAGAACCATTGGGCCTGGGCTCTAAACAGCCCTGGGATGACAGAACAGGAAGGCAATCTTTGGGGTTTCCTTGTACCCTCAGAAGCAATAAACTCTGATAGCCTCCTCTACCCTGGGACTTGGTATCCTTCTTTACCTCCCGAGTGTAGGGATCACAGATCTGAGCCACCATGCTTAGTGGGAAGGCAGTCTATCTGTCTCTCCTTTATTTCTGGCCTATAAACAGTACACTGGGTAAGTGGGTCCCATGGAAGGCTCTAGGTGACCCAGATAACCTGAACAAAATCTCTCCTTATGGAAAGATTAGTCTCTGACACTGAGAAGGCCACTGAGGGGTAGTGCTTGACCACTGCAAACTCACAAGGCCTTTAGTCTTCTTCCTTTCCTTCCTTCCTTCCCTTCCCCCTTCCCTTCCTTCCCTTCCCTTCCTTCCCTTCCTTCCCTTCCTTCCCATCCTTTTCCTTCCCTTCCCACCACGTTTTTTTCAGAAAGCAGCAAGTTCTGCTCCTTATCATTGTACTCCACCCCATTCTACCAAGTTAGCTTTTTGCCTGGAAAATAGAGAACTGTTTCCATTGCCTTATCAGTGTCCCAGGAAAGGGGAAAGGAGCTCTGGTGGGTATCTGCACCTTGCCTGGGGACAATGAAATACTGAAAGCAGGCTCCTGAGCCAGGAACTGTCCCTTCAGGTCCACAGAGTGTCTGCAAGGACCCAGAGGGAGGGGCTGGAAGAAGCACTGGGCTTAGCCTGGGAAAACAGAATAGGACCTGGGGTGGGCTGCTAGGAGCAGGAAGGGTGTGGGCAGGATCTTAGCACAGCTGCTCCTGCCTCCCATCCCTGCAGCCTTTGATCAGTAGACAAATGGCATTTTGTGCCCTGAGATAAATGCCTGGTCAGAGGGTGTGGGTGGCTGCTGAGAGGGATAAGGATTAAAGAAGAAGGTGTTTTATAGCCTGTCTTAAGGTTATGTGTTTTAAACTTGGGATCAGGGATGTTCTAGCAAGAGGAGAACAGGTTTTCCCACGCATTCGTTCACTCAGTCATCAAACATTTGCTTTGAGTGTAGTCGATTCCAAGCACCATGCTACACACGGCAGCAGATATGGTGGAGCAATATGCAAGCAATGTGCAAGT
The DNA here is from genome assembly GCF_011064425.1 of Rattus rattus. Classification (NCBI taxonomy): domain Eukaryota; kingdom Metazoa; phylum Chordata; class Mammalia; order Rodentia; family Muridae; genus Rattus; species Rattus rattus. Next base: position 205,148,484 of record NC_046155.1, read on the forward strand.
CTGGCAGGGCGACTCTCAGAAGAGGAGTTTATTGAGAAGTCAGAAATTGCAGGAGTAGTAAGAGGTGGAGCATAGTTTAGGCTTTAACACTTTTCCTTTCTTGAATCTGGTATTTGCTACGCCAGCTCCCTCTTTCCCACTCATGATGTACGTCTTTCAGCTGAGAGTCATTGGTAAAGACAGGGTTTACCAGCCTTGGGAAGTACACGGAGATGGGATGGGAGAAACAGAGGGAAACATCTGCCGAGTCTAATAGCAAATTAAAGCTCCTGTGTGAGCAATCGGAACTTCCAAAGAGACAACAGAGAGAGGTGCTGCCACAGGAAGGAGATGTTGAGAAGAGTCAAGAGGCACACTCCAGGCTTGGTGACGGTGATGATTATGGACAATACACACCCCTTGTAGGAGGCTTTGGCAGCAGATGGCATGAAACTTCCATGATACCAGAGGGTGCTGGGAAGCCTGGGAGGGATAGAAAGAACAACTGGGGACAAAAGAATATAACGAAAGCACAATGGCAAAGATGATCACATCTAGTGAGCAACAAACCATTTCACCTCAGAATGGAGGCAGGGGTAGTGTGCACACATGGGAGAAATCTACTGGAGCCATTCCTAACAGACTTTTGAATGCTAACACGGGCGTTGCAACCTTTGGTTAACCTTTACCAACTGATGACTTAGGGTCTGAATGTGAATTGGTCCCCAAAGGCATGTATTTAAACACTAGTCCACAGTTGATGTTGCTCCTTTAGGCAATTGTGGAACCTCAGGAATGTGGGCTCTTGCTAGCAGTGCTAAGTGTGGTCAGTGTGGTCCGGACTTTGAAAGGTGTACCTACCTCTCTTCTAGTCTGCGCTCTATGCTTCCTGCCTATTAGAGCAGGGCTAGTCTCTCTGGTTGTAGGCTTCTATAGACATGGGTTCCCTTCTAGGATGGATGGGGCTTCTGAATCTGTGGGTCAAGACAAGTCCTCTCTCTTGTGACATTTTTGTCAGCTATTGTGTCATCGAAGCAAGAATACTGAACACAAGCACTAACCTTGTTTTTCCCATCGTCTGGAAAAATCCTCCAGATGTTGTGTTTCAGTACCCTGTCTCCTGAGTCAAACACACAAGGACTTGGGGCCAATACATTGTAAAGTTAATAACAGCATGACCACCCTCTGATACTCTAGGCTAAGAACCTTTCCATAACTACTCATAAACTCATGAAGCAACATTAGTCTGAAGGGGAACATATTTCCAAGCCTTATTCCAGGTTTGAGTGGATTAGTGCATTGAACCAAAATAGTAATATTACCCCCTCCCCAGGTGCTTGGCATTTACGGAAAGAAGCAACCAACAGCCGGAAGTCAGAGCTGTAGAGAATAAACAGTACAAGAACCAAGAGATGGTGCCTGTGTGTTGGGTCCTACAGGACAGTCCCTGAAGGCCTTTTTGAGAGGTAGGTAATTTTTATGCAGCAACTGACTGAACTGAAAAAGATTCAAGACAGAAGAAGATGTCTTTGGGCGACTCAGTCCATTTTAACTGCTCAAGGAGAAGTAATATGGTGGACCTATCCACAGGTATGTAAAGATGAAGGTCTGGCCAGGCTAGAGCCAATTATACACCCTTAACCTGGAAACAAATCTTCTCTCCTGAGACAATGTGCTCCCTCAGGAGCTTTGAATCTTGGTGGCCAATTCTTGATGTTGCTTAATAGCCCCCTCCAAAGATGGAGACAAAACTCACCAGACTTTCTTCATGGGTTCTGATTTTGATGATTCATTGGGAATATGGTTCTAGAAGAAAATCATACAATATTAAAGGTGCAATAAATAACATTAGGAATGAGGAAAACCTTTGTTATATGGGAAGCATAGGATGTATGCCTTGCGCCTATCTCTGCTGGCTCTCATTCAGATGAATTCAGTTGGAGTACAAGATAAGCATTTAAAAATGTGTATTATGGAGAGTGTGTGAAATTCTGGAGGATTCTTTTGCTTGACTCTTGTTATTATGATGACTTATGGGTTGAAAATAATGCTGATGTAGTACAAAAATAGTGTGAACCATGGAAAGGGGGGTAGGTTGTAAGCTCAGTGATTAAGAACTTGCCATGTAAGTGTGAGAACTAGAGTTTGGATCCCCAGAATCTACAAAAAAGCTGGGTAAGCCTCAAAAGACAGAGTCAGGTTATCCCCATAGTAAGCTAACTGGGGAGATTAGCAGCATCAGGATGTTCTGTATTTGATTAAGAGACCTTAATCAAATGAATAAAGGGGGAATGTATTGGAGGAAAATTCCCAACATCAACCGTGGACCTCCACAAGCACTCATATCGACATGTACATGTATCCACAAACATATCCCTACTCGTGCAAACATGCATGCACGCATGTACACCACGCATACACAGACATGCACATATGAAAGTAGAAAAGGGAAAAAGTGGAAAAAATCAATCAACTAGCTGATTAAGCTATCTGCACACAATGCAAAAAAGAAAGAGACTTTTATTATTATTTCTAGCCCCACCAAAATGACTCACTTTGTATTTTGGTGGGTGGCAGCACCGATTTGATTACGTTTTTTGTTTGGTGCGTACTGTTTCTGTTATGACTCACTGAAATACTTGATAAGATGTCGCCAGTTTATATTTTTGTGTAGTTTGGTGCAGTCGTATTAATGACAGTATTTACCTTTATCAAGACTAAAAGCTGCCGGCATTGAGCGGCAGTGCTGTGTACAGGTTCGTTTTAGCGTATCTACTTGCAAGGGTGCAAGAGGATAACTGATGTAGCAGCTTTGATATTCCAGATTTTGAATTATCTAAGTTTCTGGAAGCAGAATATATGCTATCTTCCTGAAAGGCGGATCTGGCTTTTGGCTTTTACTCTTCCAAGAAAGTTTTGTCATATTTCTATTTGAAGTTGACCATGTTGGATGTAGCTGGCTAAATGATTCCATTCTGCATGGAGTCTCACACTTCTTAAACAAGTAGAAGGGGCTGTAGAGAATTACATACAATCAATACCACCAGAAGGGCTTCTAGGCCCAGCCACCAGGACTCGAACTCCTGTTTCTTTGTTTACAGGGTCACCATTGCCCCTCAATAGGATAAAGCTACATATCTCTGGGAAGTTTGTCTCTTATTCTTTGTTAGCTATGCGCATGCACGTGCTCAAGCGCACTATGTTACTATTTGCCAGAGGTTAGTTTTAAGCGCACACACACACACACACACACACACACACACACACACACACACACACACACACACACTTAATTAAATTTACCAAGCTGTTTGAGGCTTATTTTGAAACTGGGCAATTATTTTTCATCTACTAAACTTTTATCATTTAGGTGACTTCTCTTGACTTTTTTCAAGTATTTGTTTTGATATTTCATCCTATACAGGAAACAGACATAATCTCTAATAAGTGTAATGTTTATAACTAAGACATTGAGAGCCTTTCCTGGTTTAAAAAAAAATTCCCTCACATGCTGTAAATCTTTCTTATGGGATATCCTATTCTTAGCTGGAGTTGAAAGTCAGGATTAATCCTGATGATTAAGAAAATCTTTCTAAAACATACCCTGTATCCTCTTCAGAATTAAAATCTGCTACAACATTTTTTTTCCTAGTGTTAGTGGGAAAGCAGATTGCATTTTTGGTGTTTCCTACAGGTCTGTCTGTCTGTCTGTCTGTCTGTCTGTCTATCTATCTATCTATCTATCTATCTATCTATCTATCTATCTATCTATCTATCTAAATAATTGAAAATAGATTTATAGTTTTTAAAATATTTTTGAAAATATCAAGTCAGGGGTCATCTTTTTCCCAATTATTACGACACAAAGTGATAACTTTAAGCCAAGTAGCAATTATTAATAATAATAAACATAGGCTGACTGCATAGCCAAATCAAGGAGGTTATAGGTATATATGAAACATAGCTCAACTTCTTCCACTTAAATCATTAATTCTAAAATCCGTTCTGTAAATGTGCTTGGTCAAGCACACAAACACTACACAGATAATTTGCTTTGTAGACTTAGAGAGGGAGAAACTCTTTGGCAGACAGAGTTAGTGATGGTTCTCCTCTTCCCTTCGCTTTCTAAGGCTTGGAGCAAGTCAGTTCCTTCCCAGACAGTCAGACATACTATAAAAAGTAACGTCAGTCATGGGAATTGTAAAGGCAGAGGGGATCAGCTATAAACAGAGGTGAGCATCTTCCTTAAGCTGGTAGATGCATTTAAGCAGAGACCTGCTAAGGAGCAGCTGCAGCCTCTCCTGTCCAGGGACCAGCAAAGCTGGGCCTTTCCTGACTAAGTGGCCTGTGGTGAGAGACTTAGATAAGGTACAAAGTTGCCCTCAATGGACTTAAAACTCCTGTCTCTGGGACAAAGTGGCAAAGTTCTGCTTTTGTTACCACTCTGCCACTGGGGGGTGGAGGAAAACATAAGGAAAACAGCTACTGTACAAAGCCTCCATTGTGTGCTGAAAAACCCAGATATTTGACTCCCGTCTTATTTACGAAACAAAGATGATTTTTTTTTCAGGAGTTTAGCACAATTGCGCGCAGACCACTTTTATTCCCTGTGTTTAGTTGGCTAGTATATACTCCATCTTCTACCTGCATAAGAACAAACACATTCAAGCAACTTCCGTTCCAGGAAAGAAAGCTCTCACCACAGAGTGACTTTATTCCAAGTCTTCCAAACTTACCATACCCACTGTGTAGACACATTACTTATGTATATTTGTATTATAGAGTATATGTATGGTCTGTGCAGTACAGGTTATATGTGAAATGTGCTCACATGATGCAGTGGGAGGGGGTATCTTGGCGGGCCCAGGCTAAGGTATCTTCTCGGAGGCTTCAGCCATAGGACAGGTCTAGTATAAAATGAAGTTTATTCGAGGCATAGGAAGAGGGTGTGTGGGAGTAAAGGCAGAGAAAGAAGGGGACCGAGAAGGACAGAAAGAGAGAGGAGAGAGAAAGAAGGGAAGAGGCCAGCCAGAAAGAGGATGAGCCATCAAGAGAAGGATGATGGGGAGAGAGAGATAGTAGAGAGAGGGGGACAGGGAGAAAGAAAGAGATGAAGAGAAAGAGATGAAGAGAGAAAGGTGGGGGAAGGGGGAAGAGAAGAGAGAGGTCAAAGAGAGGGAAGCCCCAACAGTCTTTTTATATTCCAGCCAGACTCCTACCTGGCTGTTGCTAGGTAACAGTTGGGCAGAGCCTAGAAGAAATGCTACTGCACATGTTGATTTTACTTAACTCCCAAGTCCAACCGTGTTTTCAGTTGTAGATAACACTTGATGCTTATGAGAGAGGTGGGGAGTGGAGGGAAAGTGAAGAACACACACACACACACACACACACACACACACACACACACACATGTTGTTGTAAAAATATAAAAAATAAAAAAAGTATTGTTGTCTTTTACCTCACTAGGTCCAGTACCGCGGTGCCCCAAGATATCTGCTAGATATCTTGGCGGAAACACATCCCAACTCTGCCATGGTCCAGTGTCTCCAGCCGCCCCACACTTTGCTACACTCAAACCCTCACATAAAAGAACACACAACACAATAATCTTTGACCCAATTGGTAAGATATAATTGCCCACCTAAACATACAAAGCCCAGTACACATCCATCCCTTAAGAACATTTGTAACAACCTGAAAAGATACAGCGTGGAATCTTAATGTCACCTGCGATATTGTCCTGCCATGGCTCCTCTCTCTCCCTCCTTCATTTCCCTCTCCTTCCCATTCCAGTCTCCTCCTCTTCCTTAAACTTCTCTCCCACCCATCCTTCCTTCTCATCCAATGACAGGCCTCCTTCTATCCTGTACCTGTCCCTCACCTGTATTTTACAAATTCAATGGGGAGAAGGTTCTGGTGAAGTCACCTGATTCCTAAGTATGTGACTAGGCAGGGTGTCCTTGGGGCAGTGGAATTAGCATCAAAATACAGATAACTCCAGGGCAAACCACAACACACACACACACACACACACACACACACACACACACACACAGAGAGAGAGAGAGAGAGAGAGAGAGAGAGAGAGAGAGAGAGAGAGAGAGAGAGAGAGAGAGAGAGTCAGAGAGTCATTCTGGCCTGTGGCCCAGGTTTTCAAGCATCATTCCACAGCATTAGTAAATCGACTTAATAACTGCCTTTCGACAATGTCAGTTCACCTGCAGACCTCGACTTACTCATGGGTAAATTTCTATTGTAAAGCAACTGTGAATTGTAAACATTGTTAGGACACATTTTTACTTGTATTTATCTGTGTGAATGAATGTCTGCCCCATGGGAGAAGGTCTGGAAGAAGGCGTCAGATTCTTCGATGCTAGAGTTACAAGATGTTATAAGAAGTTGTGAGCCTCCAGATATGAACGCTGGGAACCCACCTCAGGTCTTCTGAAAGAGCAGCAAGCCTTTGTTGTAATGGCCGAGCCATAACTCCAGTTGCAAAAAGTAAGTTTTGAGGTGATTAAGTACCAAGGTTGGAGAGAAAGACTGAATTTGCTATCCTACTTCTCTTGAGAGGCTGAAGAGTGTCAAAACACCTTTGCCTTAATTATTCTCTCTGTCTCTCTGCCTCTGTCTCTCTCTCTCTCTCTTCCTTCCTTCCCTTTTTAAAAACTTTCTATTGTTTTAATATGAGTTTGACATCTCATCTCCTCATATCCACCCTTGCATCCTACCCCCAAAATAAAACAAAAACAAACAAAAGGCAAAGCATGGAAGCCATCTCATCATGGTAGTGTGTCACAGTGTCTCCCACAGTATAGCCTTCTGTCCATACATCTTCACTTGCAATGTTCATTGCAGTAAGTCATTGGTCTGGTCAAGATCCCTGGCTTCCGTGACACTCTCAAGAGTGGAGCCTCACTGGGACTCCTTCCAGTTAGCCTGCGTCATAGAGATTCTGTAGCTTTGGGTAATCAGGAGTAGGGCTTTCACCCATCTCAACTGTTGGAAGATGAGATAGATTTTGGTGTGGGCCAATTCAGAGCCCTGGGTCTGGGCCAGAGTCTTAGCTAAGCTTTTCAGCTCTTCAGATCTCCCTTACCAGCACCACCAGGGAAAGCTCTCTTGCACTGCACTGTTGTAGCTAGGTTACCCAATGCTATCAGCATGAGGCAGAGTCAGCTTTCCTGACCTCATGCCTTCAGAGAAGGCTCGTCAGTACACACACCTCCAGAACCAGCTCCAGTGTGCTTCCCAGTCAAGGTTTGGGGCCCATTCTCCCAAGTGCTGCAGCCTGTGGAGGGCATAGTTAGCTCTCTTGCTCTTATGATGCCAAGGCCAGCTCTTCTGGCTACTGCAGGTGAGGGAACGTCATACTCATAAACAAGCCACCACACAGCAGAACTCTCCAGTGCTCTCTTGTCCTCGGGGCTGGCTAACCTGTGTTGAGTCCCGTACCACATCCATCCATGCCCATCCTTGAGATCCAGCCTAGACAATGCAATTAGACACTTTCAGTAAACAAACAAACAAACTAAAATCAGACTACTCGGTTCTCTGTGATTTGACTGTAAAAATTATGCTCTGGTGTTTTTCTCAGTTAAATATCGTCAAGCTCAAGGATCTCACTGTTCAGCACATACTCTCCTCTCTCTCTCTCTCTCTCTCTTTTTTTTTTTTTTTTTTCGGAGCTGGGGACGGAACCCAGGGCCTCGCGGAACCCAGGGCCTGGCGCTTGCTAGGCAAGCGCTCTACCACTGAGCTAAATCCCCAACCCCACATACTCTCTTCTTAATGCTATTGTATGGTTGTATAATGATAAATGATAGGCTATCTTACACAGAGTTTGAGACGCTCACTAGAGGTTTGGAATGATTCTCTTTTAGTCTTTATGAGGGAAAAGGAACAATTCTTACATATTATTGGGATGCAATGTTTGCACTGAACTGGCCCCCCATTTGTTTCTTGAAGGAAATCACCTTGATTGAAGAGAATGCTGAGACCATATGGGAAGTTGTTCAAAAACTCTACCATTTATAAGAATTTATGTGGTTGAGTTAGGAGTTTTCTCAAAGGTATATCAAAACACGGAAAAATTTCCAAAGACACAGAGGCTGTTTCTGATAATTTTCTAAACAGAATAATAGTTGCATTCAGTACTGATTTCCTAGTGCATGCTGTCAATGAATTACATACAGCAAATGTAACAACAAAATGATGTCCTGTCTGTTCCTATACCGGGGCACAAACAAGCAATAAAACCTCGGTTTTGCATTAGCAGTCTCCCACAGGCTGAAGAGAGCAGCCAAGTGTGACAGAAGCTCTTCAGAACACAGAACTGATTTCTATTTCCTAATAAAATGGAATCTTCAACTCCAACTATGAAGCATGTACAGTAACACAGAGAGTGTTCTGTGGCACAATAGGACACTGTACAAAATCACAAGATTTTCTTCAGTGTAAAGACACTATCCAAGTGCGCTCTCTCCTCTCAGTTCTCAGACCAAAGGCATATCTGAATCAGAGCCTTACAGACTTGCCTGGCTTTGTGGGGTTTGTTGCTCCTTTAGCCAACATTCCAACTCATCTTTAATTCTTTAAGGAACACACAGAAAAATCCACTTGGATGTCAAAAATGAAAGCATGGGTTTTTATAAATATTCCTGTGGGAATGTTTCCTCTCTGTGGTCAACACTGAGCATGGAGGACTTCCTCGCTAAACATCCTTATTCTCTTCATACCAAAGAGTAAATGCCACGTCTTAATTCATACAGACTTAAAGGCAAGGGGATGCAGAGAAGACAGGGGATGAATAGCCAGCCCTGCTGGTGACAGCCTTTACATGGAGGTTGTGTTTGTTTCAGAAGTGAATCTATCTATAGGGCAAAATATGAGGATATCCTTTATTGATGCAGTAATCTGTGTGGGTAAAATATTGCTACCCCAACATTTATATCACTGGTAGTTTAAATGGAGATTTTCATTTTAAAAAGTGACAATGACATGTTGGTCGTAGTCCGGGTGCCAGATTATCAAGTAGATACAGATTTCTATTTAGAAACTAATGGTGCCTTGTTTGGACTGGCTTTTAAGGGTATTACTGTGCTAAGTTTGCCTATTTCTTTCCATTTCCCTGAAGCTTTTTCACAACTCTTGTTCTGAAAAGAACATCTCCCATACTTTCTACTGGTCTGCATTGCTAATCTATAGGGTCCTGTTGTGTAGATCACAAAAGACCCAATCTAAGTTGCATCACTTTTCACTCTTGAGCCTCCTTTTGTGCCCTGAAACCAGGTCAGTTGAAGAACTAACTCTCTTCTAGCACTGAAACGTTCCATATGAGTCAACACCCGGCTAGTCAGGCATACAGTGGAGTCTAAGAGTCTTGATCTTCCTATCTCTCTCAACCCCCTACATGACACACTTACACCCTCAGAGGTAATCATCTCAAGGTTCTGCCAGCGTAAAATCAAGCAAGACTTGAAAAATGTGTTAGAGCAGGTGGAAAGGAATGTATCCTAATGTTTACCTGAGTTTACAGTTGAAACCAATGCTTCTCAATTACAAAATAAGTGTATACAGCAGGCATAACCTAGAAGGTGGATTTGGTCTGAGTTTGTTGGGTATCACCTTGGCTGGGACTTAGTTCCTATTCTCAAGTAATTCTCTCTTTGAATCCTTTCCCTAACTATGAAATGAATAAACTTAGTCCATCCCAAAGGTCCCGAGGCTGACTGTCAGTGAAATGCCTTGGAATCCACTGCTGAAAGGCACTCAGAAGGCTCAAAGGGCCAGTATTAAGGGTGGTTTATCATATTTATAAAGCAGTAAATCTTTCCTGTGGCTGTAACATGATTCTTCCTAGCGTTGTTCCCTATACACACTAAAAGGACTTTAGCTTTCTCTGTACCGTCAGCCAAGCACTGTGCCAGCTGTTTACACACAGAGACCCTTGCCCATCCTCTTTTGATTTGAAAGCATGTGCCAAGCCCAAGACAAAAGAACAGACTCTTCACAAGTGTTACTCATGTGAAAACTGAAACTTCATGCTTGATTTTATTAAGGGCCTTGCTTGCTTTCTGTGGGTTAGGACAATTGGGACTAAAGATAAACATTGTAAAATAAACATGAGCACAGAGTCAATAAAGCAAATTTTAATTAACTGTTCGCTGGTGAATCCAGTGGACAAAGTAGGAACTACAGGTATCTGTTACTTTACTTTTCTCAACTGTGTAGTTCTAAATTAATATAAAACGCTCTGTTATATTTTTATTTGTCTTAACAAATGATGATTAAAGCAATTTGGGTTTTCAAAGTCAAGAAATGAGAGAGCTGAGAAGAGGTGGAGAGGGCATGGGTAAAGGGCAGGAGAAGCCTTGGACAGAGCCCAGTAGAAGAGATGACATTACACAGTGGAGGAAAGAGAGAAAGGTGACATTCACCATGTGCCAGGCATGACGCTCAGCTCCGTAGACGTAATATCTCACTTAATCCTAGCAGTGACTTTGCAAGATAGGCATTAAGATTATTTTCATTCTATTGAAGCTGAGAGCTTCTGTTCTTTCCCCAGGTAATGGAACCACAGAACCAGAATTCTGACCCAGTTTCACATGACTCCTAGTCAATGCCTTTAAACCACACCCTGGCACCATTTAACAAAACCAGAAACGGTTATTGAATTTCTTACTGGGTCTCTTCAAAAGTTCACTAACATAGCCCTGTTGGTTTGTACACCGGTGTCCCTCTTTGCCTGTTGTGTGTCTCTCATTTTGAAATGGCTCTATTCCTTTCCTCAATAATATTTTGATTGAGAATGAGCCCTTTAAACTCTTCATATTCTGTTTCCAATAAGATGTTGTTTGTAAAAACCTATGTGCATCATGGTAAGCCACAAACAAGGCTGGAGAACATCAGTGTGAAATCTGAGAATTTTTGAACAAAATTTGGTATAAAAACCTAGGTGTGAGCAACACTTGTGGACTTTGCAGGCTGTATTTCTGTACACATATGACTATGTGCGTGTGACATTAATAATTTAAGAGGAAGAGATCATGAATTTGAGAGGGAGTTGGGAGCGGGGGAGAGATTGGAGGGGGAGATAATGGTACCAAAATGATGCGATTATAGTACCATGTAGGAAGCTGGACAAAAAAACTGTGGTCTTTAAAAAGAAATAAGAAGTAAAGCCTTTCTCCCCCCTGAGTTTTACCCTAAAAGAGAATGGCTCTCCAGAGATTTCTGTGAGGAGAAACTGTTTGAATTGCTGTGCCCAAGTTGACATTTGCCCCCGTCATGTCTGATTTTCAGTATTGTCCTCCCATAAGCCTCCAGTTAGAGATTTTGATAGGTTCCAGCTCTCCCGTAGCCTCCCAGGACCTCTGCATTGCCTTCTTAAGTGCAATGTGCATGCCGCCCTCTGGACCAGCTCTCCCTTTGTCTCAGAGCTCTGTCTCATCCTGTCAAAAGTCCCCACCCCCTCCCCAACCTGCTCTGGATGCCCACATTTGACCTGCTTTCAGAACTGCACCTCAGATTCCTCTCTTTTCTCATCAACAGCAAGATGATGAAAGTAGAGGTCCACAGTTCCTCATCCCGGACAGAAAAGCAATGTCTTCATTATGGCCAGAACAGAGCAAAGGCCAAGTATCAAGGAAGTGTGCACAGAGCTTGGCATTTTGCTGTTAACTTTAATATTTCTAAAACTAGCAGCAAGGGTCTTTTGGCTTTTGGTTTTGGTTTAGGTTTTGTTGTTTTTCTGATGTTGCTTTCTGATTTGTTTTTAATCTTCCCACCTCAGATTCCTGGGTTATAGGCACAGTCTACCATTGTAACCCATACAGTAGCAGTTTATTTCATGTTTTAAAATGACTTCTGCTCTTGAATACAATGATGGTTTGGATATAGCGTCCCTTACACAGTTTGTCCCTAACTGTGAAACCTTTCAGAACATGGGGCCTGACAGAGGAAATGGTTTTCTGGGAAGCAAGCTCCTGAGGGTTAGATCCTCCTCTGAATGGGGCCCAAGCGCTCTCTGTTTCCTACTTCACTGATATGTGGACAGCGAAACCTCAGAGTTCTGATGTCATAGTCAAAGCCATGACACCATGCTGCAATGATACCGTACAACCCCAGCCAGAACCAGAATCAAGCTAAACCCACACACCATTAAGTTGTTTCTGTGACACCACAAGCTAGAGATCCCTGAGATGCACACAGGTGAACTATGACAAACGGCACCATAACGACTTTGAAAACTAAGTTGATTCTACAGTGCCAAAAACTGGGTCAAGGCCTGTGTTAAGGTTCACTCGTTGCTCAAATTTCATATTTAAAAATGATTCTTTTAAATATAATATTCAGAATAGTTGGGAACCAACTAAATGATTCACTATAGCAAGGACTTAGAAAAATAGTAACCCAAATAAGAAAGAAAAGACTATATTCCAACACCAAAATGGTGTTAATTACATGAAAGGTTTTCAAGACAGTGTCTTAAGAATGGCTGAGCAAATAATTTTGCACACTGTTAAAATGCAGAGAAATGAACAGAAGTTTCAAGGGGGGAAAAGGAGACACGGAAACTAAATAAGCATTTTAGAATTATAAAAACAGTGACTGAAATGTGAATCTGTCCCATGATGGAGATTTGAGGAATTTGAGGTGTATCATTAGAAATTATTTTTTCTCAGCAATAGTGATAAGATAGATTTTTACAGGTAAACAGAATATCAGGGACAAATGAATAATAACAAAAGTGATCTAATATTTATATTGTAGGATTCCCGGAAAAAAAGATGAGAAATGGTGAGGGTCTGTAAACTTAAAAAGAAAAGTGATTGAAAACATCCTTAATTTAGTACAAAATACAAGCTAGTAGACTCAATTCAACACACTCCCTCCCCAAACAAAAGCAAAATAAATCCATGCCTAGACAGGTCATAATCATATTTCTGAAGATTAAAAAAGAAAACGGGTTTTGAAAGCAACCAGGGGACAATAAATCTTTAACTATAGAGTAATGATGGAGAGAAGCTATTTCTCCAGAAACAAAAGGAACTACTTCAAAATATTAACACACACACACACACACACACACACACACACACACACACACATATACGCATGTATGCACACATGCACACATGCACACATGCATGCAGCTTGAAAATCTGTATCAACACAAATATTCCTCAGGGATATGATTGAAATATAAACATTCTTAGATGAGAATTTGTTGAAGCAGATTTTCAAATGTCAAAGAAAAGATAAAGAATGCGAAATAGCAGGAGTAAAGACACGGCAATAGGCAGGGTAATACTTTAGAAAATATGATGATAGATCTCATTTGGAAGCAAAACTTTATAACTTTGTCTGATGTGGTACCAGTGTCCCTGCAGTAACATGTAAGACAAGTAACCTAAACGAAGGCTAGTAAAAAGATTCAAACGCTGATGAATTTTGGCCTTCACCTTGGGGTGATAAGCTACAGGTCGTAATGGACTATGACGAGGTAACGTGTACGTAGTAGAAAGTGTATGGAGAGGGGCGTAAAACCAGGACAGGGCAGTTAAGACAAAACTGAATTTTAAAAGTTGTGCAACTCACAGCCATGAGACGCAATACAGAGAAACAGGAAAGATTTAGAGGTAATAAGTGACAAAGCAGCGCTCTAACATGTTATTTATGAACGGTAAATATTCTAAACATGTTGACTCCATAGATAAATTATATAGATAATATGAACATTATACAGATGAGTAAGATCCGCCTAATACTGTCACCCCCTTACCAGTGGTCCACAGAAGCTCAGCTTTAAGTGTACTGGTGACAAAAGCAGGCCTATGACGAGGCTTCCTGCTGGGGACACAAGGTGAAACAGAGCTGCCCTCTCAGGGTGGGAAGCCAAAATGGGGAGGGCAGAGGCCATGGTCTCAGCAGACTACCAACGACAAGTCCCTGGTGACCTAATGCATCCAGGAAGTCTCCACCTCCTATGGTTTTTACTATCTCTCAATAGCTCTATGAGGCCAGAGACAAAGTCTTCAGTAGATTTTAGGGAACATTTCTAATCCGGATCCTAACAGTGCTGTGAAAACAGTTACCTATTAAAACTAGTACAGGAAAATCCAAAGTGTTCAGATATTAGCATTCTACTGGCATCTATAGGATGCTATTATCAGAGCAGGCTTGGCAAATGGCACATGACGAGTGTCTGCATGACTTCTGCAGTCTCTATCGGAGCCATGAGCTGTTTTATAATAAAAACAGCTAACCAGGCATAGCAGCACACACTTGGAACTTCAACACACGAAAGACTGAGGAAGAGAGATCAGAGGCTGCAGGCCAGTCTGAGCAGCATCGGAAAACAAACAAACAAACAAAACAGACTAACAAAAAACACTGAGTTTTCAATTTGACTGAATTCTTACCAATTTAAATCTCCATGAGTGGCTCACGGCTACACATCAGGCAGTGTAGACACATACTAAGTTCTGTTTCCATTCCTTCTCTTTTACTGCCGGGTTCCTGTCAAACCGTTTCGTGTATGGAAATCTTATTCAGCATATAGTGAGGGATGTATGTTCTTTAAGTGTCTCATAGTCAGTGACTGTATTTTATTACTTTGTGGTATCAGTAAATCTAAGGTTGGGAAAGTAACCCACGTGATTACTGTAACTGGTGCTGAGAAAGAGCGCAGATGCCAAGCTAACTTCACAGATGAGATTGTAAAGCTCTGGAGACTTACCACCTTGTTTTGGAAGCACATTGAGTAGGAAGATGTCTGTAGCTGCTGAGAACTTGAGTTATCTCTTTCCTGGCAAAATATAAGCGCTGTACTACCCCTAAGTCCACCGGAACCAACGGTTGGTTGGTGGTTTTAAATCTTTTGCCAGCACAGGTTAAGAGATCACCTGTTGAGCCCACACCAATTCTTCTCCAACTTGCAGAAAGGGTGTATTTTTACCATTTCACCACTCATTCTTTTCTTCTTTTCCCAAAGCACCTTCTCACTACATAAAGTACACATAATTAAATTGATTAAATTCTTAATATGCTGGTGTGATCCCTGTAAAAAAATATGATCATAAATAACTTTCTTGGGGTCATGAGGGAAGTAGAGAGACTCTTCAGGTTATATTGGACTAAATGACTCAGACAACGGCCTTCCAGCCACTCCTAAAATGGTCGTGAAACCTGGTGTGACGTCTAACCTGGGTAACAGCCAACCCTGGCTGTCCAAGACTCCCTGTAGATAAGACTAAGAGTCCCTTCAGGAGCATTTTATTGCCATTCATATCTGAAATGTCCCCCATAGGACCGTGTTTTGAGTGTGTGGTCTCAAGTTTATGATGTCATCTTGAAGATTTGGGGCCTTTGGGATACAGGGTCTGGCGGAAGTAAGTTTCAAGGGGCTTCGCGGGTTCTACTAGCTTCTTCTGTTTCCTGGTCCACTGCCAAATGGAAGACCTGTGGCCACAGGCTCTCTCCACCGCCATACAAGAAGCCGCTCTGCCATACCTTCCCACAGAGATGGACTGGAATCTTAGGAAATGCTGGGTAAAATGAATCCTGCCACCCCTACTTGTGTTTGTAATGTACTTTGTCACTGTGACGAGGAGAGAAAGAGAACATGATCACTGGGATTATCACCAGCACAACAATGTGCAGGTTGTGGGATTTATTTATTCATTAATTAATTAATTAATTATACCATCCCTGTTTTCAATTTTCTACAGACAACACCTTCACTTGGTGCTTCTGCTTGGCGGCTACTTACATCACCTCCCCTCCAAAAGCCAGCAGTTTGTCCTGCTCTTGGACAAACTGATGGAGAATCATGGACAACCTGAACTGAACTGAGTGCTGAAAGTCCCGTCAAGTGTGAAGCATGCTCATCTGATCATAAATTCAGTGAGCCAGGAAATCACCAGTAGCAATGCATTGGGTCCACCTAGAGATGTAACAAAGCCAGGACTCCTGACAGACATGAAGCCCTATTTTAATCAGAGGATCTCCAACATGGTTTACCCAAGTAAATGGCTATGTTACTCCATTTTTTTTCTATAACAAACTATAACAAAATGCACAAGGCAAGAAAAAAATTGTATTTAATGCTAGTTCTAGAGGTTCGAAGTTTCACATATGGTGATGATTTTCCTGACCAACTCAAAGTGGTACATAGTGTCACATGGCATGAGACTCACCAGGCAGGTGAGTGCCTCACACCTTCTGTTCTCTGTCTTATGTAACCTCATTGGTGTTTAATCAGTGGGAAGGCCTCCCCTTGATGACTAACTCTAACCAACTTTCAAAGATAATTAAAAATATTAGAGTAAATTTCTACCTTCTTGATACCTAATATTGAGATTAAATTTTAACAAATTAAATATCGCCCCCCCACACACACATACTCATTGAGGAAAAAGCTCAAACCACATACAGACCACAATATAATTCCTGGTCTCTAAGGCTAAGATCCTTCATGGACAACAAACATGATTTTGGAGGACTGTACACACTTGGGTCATCAGCAGAAGGAGAATGAAGTGGATTGTGGTGGACAGCAACAGCATCTACAATATGGTTCTTCCTTTCTTCTCCAGAGCCTCCCTCACACATAGTGACATTATCTGTCTATAACATGGGTTGTGTCCTGCAAGAGAAAATATCTTTTTAAAGCAAAAAGGCGGGGGTTGGGGATTTAGCTCAGTGGTAGAGCGCTTGCCTAGGAAGCACAAGGCCCTGGGTTCGGTCCCCAGCTCCAAAAAAGAGAACCAAAAAAATTAAATTAAATAAATAAATAAATAAATAAATAAATAAATAAATAAAGCAAGAAGGCATTTCAATTCATCTTTACATTCTCAGAAGCCTTACAGGTAATGAGTACTTTGAAAATATTTGTTGATATTAACTTTCATCAATAGTAATGAGACAAGAAAATGTGCGAAGTGTATGATACATGTGTAGAGCACTCAGTTCTGTGGAACCAAGAGATAATAGAGTATCTATAAATAACAACAAAACATAAAATATAACACTTGTAAAATTATGCCTTTCATTTTACAGTAGAATGCATTTTTCATATTTATAAATCCTTCTATCCCAATGAACACCAATAAACTTGTAAAGCATCTCTAATGGCATCGTTCATGTAATATTTATGACCTGATAAATAGTCCTGAAAGCTCTGACTGAAGTCAGCCTAAATGAATTTGGCTTCTCCAACCAAGTACCATAAACCAGACAGCTCAGAAACCAACAAACAACTATCTCCCACAGTTTCCAAATCTGAACATCTAAGGTCAAGGCCACCGCAGAAGGAGGGGAGGGCTCATTCTTCTACTTTATACTTGGTACTTTCTAGCTGTGTCTTCACTTACTGGAAGAAACTATGTTAGTCCAATCCCACAACATCACTTATTCTTTTTGAAAAATGTGACTTTGGACCATCAAGATGTCTCGGTTGGTAAAGGTGTTTGCTATCAAGACTGACAACCCCAGTTCAGTTCCTAGAACTCACATGGTAGGGTAGGAGAGAATTGACTTGCAAAAGAGAATCTTATCCCTACATGTATGCCACAGTGTGCATATATGTATATGTACACATATAAAAAATAATGTATGTTTTGTCTTAGTGTTCTCAAGCTGCTATACTGAAATACTGGCAGCTTAGACAACAAGTATTCTCACTAATCCTGTTCGTGAGGGTGTCATTCCCACACTTTACTGAGTTCGCCTTTTCTAATACTTTCAGATTGGGAGCTAGGATTGTAACGTATGAATTGGTGTAAGAAATAGACAGTATACAGCAAAGTCTCCTATTTCCTTTCATGACATTAATGGCTTTGTAAGAGGAGAAAGAGAAACCTATGTTAGCAAACTTGCTGCTCTCTTATCATAAAATGCCTTCTGTGATGCTATGATGTAGTCAGATGGTCGGATGCTGGTACCATGCTGTTGGACTTTCCCTGCAGAAGAGCTATGATTAAAATGGATGGGTTTTTTTTCCTTTTTTAAAATGATTTCTTTTATTTGAGAAATGATAACGTAATAATTTCTCCTTTCACTTTCTTCCCTCCATATCTTCCCATATACCCTTTCTTGCTCTCTATCAAATGCATGAACTCTCTTTTGATTTCTTCTTATTATATGCATATATTTGTATATATGTATATATAATATATGTGTGTATGTGCGTGTAATATATTGTCAGACATGTGTATACATTGTAAACACAGATTGCTCAGATGGTATAGTGTTACTTGTATTTATGGTTTCAGGGCTGAACATTTGCTATTGGACAACCTATAGCTGTCCTTTTTCCTGGGAAGTCTCTCTGGTTTCAGGTACAGAAAATGAGCCAAGGTATCAAATAGCAGGTATCTCATTTTCCCCTGGGATCCTCTCTAAGGCCCATGGACCTGGAAACTTGCCTAGTTTCTCCTCCTGACTTATTTTCATGACTATTTCTAGTGTTTAGATAATTGTGAGAGTAGCAACCCATAGTTCACTCTTGCTGCCAAGAGGAAATGCTGTAAGCTGGCACTTTCAACAACGGCAATGATTTCATGGCAGGGGTCGAGGGTTGCCCTCTTTTTCTTCTCTCTTCACAGCCTTGCCTTGGCACACAATCGTGGAGAGGGACAGAGAATAAGATCTCTGAGGCATCTCCTCATAAGAAAGCACAAACACCCTCTCTTAAGACGTCAGGTAGCCAGTCTTTGTGAATGTCAATGTGTGCATGTGGTTGTGTGTCATGTATGTGCATATATACCCATGCAGGCCAGAATTTGACACTGAATGTCCTCTATCAATCAATCAATCAATTATCTATCTATCTATCTATCTATCTATCTATCATCTATCCATCTATCAATCTATCTATCTATTAATTCACCTATGTCTGTCTTCATGTCTGTCTGTATGTATCTATATATTTTGCATGACTTCTCTCTCTTTTTCTCTTTCTTTCTCTTTTTTTTTCTTTTCTTTTTTTTTTTTTTTTTTTTTTTTTTTTTTGAGGAATGATCTCAGCCAGGAGCTTGTGTCTTGCTAGACTGGCTGTCGAACAAGCTCCAGGGATCTAGCCTTCCTCAACCTCTACCAGTGCTGGGTTTAGAGTCACAAACTGCTATACTTGACTTTTATACAAGGAATAAGGATTCCACTTCAGGTCTTCATGATTTTATAAATGTCTTTTTCCTCCTAATCCAACTCACCAGCCCCAACCACATGTAATCTTAATTACCTTCTTGTATGTTCATTCTCCAAATATATGCATTCTGACAGTAAGGATTTCTGAATTATATCTTGAAATTTTCTGTTTTATAGAGCATCAAAATATATTTGCTTCTTCAAACACAATACATTTGTAAATGGAAGAGGCTTTAAGAAAAAGGACAAGAAGAAAGAAAAGGAAAGAATATAAATCCATTGATGATTCTTTTCTGAGCCCTCATCTTAAAGTTTGAATGTAGTATCAAAAGGCTGATCTCTCTCTCTTTCTCTCTCTCTCTCTCTCTCTCTCAATCTCTCTCTCATCACAATGGGGCCAGAGGTAGAGTTTTAGTAGGATGTGTTGGGTGCACCTCTCCACATTCAGCTGTTCTTTGTCCCACAGATGCCATTCACAGCCTGTTCAGAAAAAGGTTGGTTCTTATCACTAGAGTAGGGTTTCCGCTGCTAGCACGCTTTGTGACTCTCAGTCATGTTTCCTGCCTCCAAGTCTTTAGCAGTGTTTCTTGAGACGCCCTCAAGCCAAAAAGGTGACATGATTTGCATTTGCCTCAATGCTCCCACACAGGCTCTCCAAGATTATTTTACACTCTGACATATTATACTATTTCCCCCGCACCGGATTACCAGTTGGAAATGGGAAATGTATCCTATAGCCTACAATTGCACATACAAAGTACTAACATCTGAAGAGAAACAATGTCACCGTATCTGTGGAATCTAGCTGCCTAGTGAAATATTCAGCAAATATTTATTACATAGAAGCATCTGATTTAAATGTCAGGGTTCTCTAAATTACTTTGCTGGTCTCCAAACTTCTTTTCAAGCTCCCAGAGATTGCCTTTCTTTCTCTTCTCACCTACATCCTTGAACACACACTGCATTGTCTAGCTTATCATCTGTAAAGAAGCAGGCTCCACTTGAGTGACCCAAGCTCCTGGCTGGTTGATGCTGAATTGTAAGCTGTTAGGGGTGGAAAAAAACACGAACACAAAATTATGTTTTTCTCTTTCAAGAATGCTTGGATTTCATTAGTTTAGAGAATAGAACCTGCAAGTTAAAAACAATCTCGTGAAAGGTTGAAAGGTTTAGTTTTCTGCACAAGAATTGATGCATGCTTCTTTTGTGTGCCTGAACCACAAATCTCTATAGTGGCAAGGATTGGCTGCTGCTATGTACACTGTTTGTGGCTAACACTGCTCTCCGTTAAAATCTACGCTTCATAAGACAGGGCTCTAGGTTTATGTTTTGTCATGTCTCCATTTTAGAGCCTGGTAAATGTCACAGTCTTTTTATTATTGAACTATCAATCAATAAGATATAATCATAAACCTGTGAGATTTTATGTAACTGGCCCAAAATCAGAAACACAAACTTTGTAAACAGCAATACACTGAATTTATACTAATGTCTTATCTACAGTTGAGGTGAATGTTTATAGCAAGGGTTTCTAACTGATGTTTCAAAACTCTTTTACCGAACATCAGTGACTTTGGTCACCCATTATTTAAATACCTGAGACCTGGAACAGGCACTTTTTGAAGTTAACTAAAGATTCACTTCTGAGTTTTTACTCAAAAATGACAAGTTGCTAACAGAAGATGTTAATAGACCTTCAGCAGGGAACAAAGAAACCTGTAGCTAACCCTGGGGAAGCTTGTCCTGGTAGTGAATCTGAGCTTCATTAAAATATTGAAGTTATTTCCTGCAGACTCCTGGGAGTTGGTGGCCAAGGTATGAAATCACAGTAGCTGGCCTTTAGGACCAATGAGGGAACTTGTACATAATTGGCGAGGCTCCTACTGCGTCCAAGACTAATTAAATTAAGCTTCTGGACCTTTTAAGTGACATTAATGTGTGGCTAAGAGTAAGACTGCACTATACAAAGTAACATTTCTCAAGTATTAAATATAAAAAAAAAGCCAAAAAGGGAGAACAAAGGAAAGACGATTTTGAAAAGACAGGGCCTGCCACAGAGACTGATGGGTAATTGTGTAAAGGGCATTTGGACCTGTGAGTCCAGAAATGCTGAGTGGAAAGGTCAAACTGACCTGTGATCTTCTTCCAAGAAATACTTGGCTTTGGCTTTCCAGAGAACATCCCTGTATTAGTCAGATATGCCCCGTCCACAGGTGATGGTAGAGTGAACTCCAGTTTAAGATGTCTTGGGATTAAATTCTCTGTAGTCAATTCAACACTCATTTCTTTCTCCAATGCACCCTTCGGACCAAATGAGACTGTATTCACAGCTTCCTCTTCTTTCAGAGCACTCTATTCCTAACCTTTCAGTACCTAAAGTCATCGTGCTGCCAAGTAGCATGCAGCCAGTATCCTTATAATTTTTTTACACATCTCCAGGTTCAAGGACTTGTCCCTGACTAGAAAACCCATGTCTCCCCATGAGAATGAGCTAGCAAACAGGGTCCTGCTGGTCAAGTCCCTGTCTTGAGTTTCCTGTCTTGACATCCTCAAATGATGGGATAAATAAATAAATAGATGATGGAATTAACTTCCCCAAGTTGCTTTTTGACCAGCATTTTATCATAGCATCTTAACTCAAGCTTGATAGTGAAAAATAATCACCAAGAATTGAGGTAGTTATTAAAAATTCCCATTGTTACACAGAAGACTCTACAAATGTTCAAAAGCCTCAGATTGTTGCTGAAGGAATGTCTGAGATGTATGAGACTGCAAAAGCAAAATGTGCACCAAAATGACGCTGGGTGTTTTGTGAAATATGGAAATTCTTTGATTTCATGCAACCATAAATGTCTTGTGAAACCAGAAGGAAGAGACCTGACAATTATCGTGCACTACTCTGAAGTTCTTTACTGGTTTTCTTCATTTACTCTGTCTTTTCTAAAAGCCCAGAAGTACATAATATCAGAATCAGCCCTTCGGCTAACTTAAAGAACATAGAAGACATTTAATAGCTAAGAAATCTTTGAGAAAGGAGAATTCTCAAAATGGTAGTATTTCAACAAATTCAGTAAAGTCAGACTTTGTGCCATAGTAAACCTCTTCTTCATTGACTCGTAGATCTTTTCTGCTTTTGCAGAATTAAAAAAAATCACTCGAAGATGAAAACATTGTTTTTTAATGAAATTGCAGAAAGGCATAAAGCCATAGGAATTTGTAAGAGATGACAGGATGAACCCTCAATGACTAGGAGATTAGAGAATACTGCCTCACAAGATTTTCCAATGTTCTTTTGTGCTTAATTATTTCCCAAATTTTATAATATGTCAAAAAACATGTCTTTCCAAAAATCACTGAAATATGTTCAGCCAACTCACTTTAAAAAATTGTTAGCCTTGCTCTATATTTCAG
This sequence comes from Rattus rattus, assembly GCF_011064425.1. Lineage (NCBI taxonomy): Eukaryota > Metazoa > Chordata > Mammalia > Rodentia > Muridae > Rattus > Rattus rattus. The sequence goes on from NC_046155.1 coordinate 205,171,029, forward strand.
GGTTGGCCCTATTATGGTCCTCTGCATCATCTTTTTCAAATGTCGAATTGCAGGTGTGACCACACCCAGTTTACTTTAATACATTTTCTATGATTACCCAACAAAGCTGGTGTCACAAAGACTCATACTTCCTGCTTCTACTACTTGCTTTAGGGGTTACACAGAATTTTTGTTCAGTGAGATTGCTGTTAGTAGGTAAAGACACTTGCTGCCAGTCCTGACAACCTAAAGTGTTATCTCTTGGACCAGCACTTCTCAACCTTCCTAATTAATGTTTAAAATCTCTTTATACATTTCCTCATGTTTGGTGATTCCTTTATAAAAATTATTTTCATTGCTACCTCATAACTATAATTTTTTATTGTTATGAATCCACGATGCAAATATCTGATGCTTTCTAGATTGTTTTAAGCAATACAACAGGTTGAGAACCACCTTCCTACATGGTGGAAGGAAGAAGAGAACTAATGCTATAAAGTTGTCAGCTGACCACAGGTTCACATATATGCATGGATGTCTATGTGACAGCACATACACACACACACACACACACACACACACAATTTTAACAGTTTAAAATACTTCATTTTTTTAAAAAATGTTTTTATTTCAGATTAAAATTCACTGAAATTCCTCATATAGCCCATCCATATAGTCTCTTTTCTTCTTTAAAGACTCTAATCAAGATGATCCTTACTTTCAGATCTTTCATGGCCTTTCCTCTCAAGACAGATTCTTCCCACTAATCTATGCTCCTGCACCAGGACCCCATCAGTCCATGTCCACAATCCCCTAGTAGCTATAGATTTTTCTGTCTTATTTCAAATGCACTAGAAACTCCTTAGGAAATAATTGCTCTAGATTGCTTTCTTGGTCTTTATTGTATGTAAAACATAAAGATATTAGCTAAGAAGAATTGTATCAAATACACCTAATTCTCCAGTGGTATGCTTTAAAAAGTCATGGCACATTGAGGTAAACAGAATTTAAAATTTTTTGTTAAATGTTTTGATTAGTACAGGTTTTATTAAATGTGGGAGGAGGATTTTTTAAACTTGGTGAAAATTAAAAGTTGAATCTTCAAGCACATATTTATATTATAGATATTAAACCTTGGAGGCAAATACTAGTCTTTTCAGTCTAAGGATAACACTTCCATACCATTACAAATGTTGCCTAGAAATCTTGAAGTTAGGCTACTGGGACAAACTGTCTCTTATCTAGGGGCTCAGATGTGCTTATAGTACCAACCCATTACATAGAACTGTGTTGTGTTTAACAATATGGGGTCCCTTTTATGGTCCTGAGAGCCAAGATGTCACTTGGTCTGTATGGGAGACTTTTTATGAGATTTGGTCAGGGATAGATTCCCTCAGGAAGTTCTTTTTACTGTTAATGTCTTTTCTCTAACCTGGTTTTTTGTTATTTGAGATAAATTTGAGAATTGTTCTTTCTATCTCTGTGAACAATTGAGTTGAAATTTTGATGAGGATTGCATTGAATCTGTAGATTGCTTTTGGTAAGATGGCCATTTTTACTACACCAATCCTGCTGATTTATGAGCATAAGAGATCTTTCCACCTTCTGAGGTCTAATTTGATTTCTCTCTTCAGAGACTTGAAGTCCTTGTCATACAGATCTCTCACTTGTTTGATCAGAGTCACACCAAGATAATTTTTTTTATTATTTGAGAGTATTGTAAAGAGTGTTGTTTCCATAATTTCTTTCTCAGCCCTTTTATCCTTTGAATAGAGGAAGGCTACTGATTTGTTTGAGTTAATTTTATATCCAGTCACTTTGCTGAACATGTTTATCAACTGTAGGGTCCTCCCCAGAATTTTTTGGGTCACTTATATATACTATCATATCATCTGAAAATAGTGATATCTTCACTTCCTCCTTTCCAATTTGTATCACTTTGAGCCCCTTGTGTTACCTAATAGCTCTGGTTAGAATTTCAGGTACTATATTGAATAGATAGGGGGAGAGTGGACAGCCTTGTCTTGTCCCTGATTTTAGTGAGATGTCTTCAAGATTGCCCCATTTAGTTCGATGTTAGCTATTTTCTTGCTGTATATTGTTTTGATTATAATTAGGTAGGGACCTTGAATTTCTTTTCTCTCCAACACTTTTGTCATGAAATGGTGTTCTATTAGTCAAAAGGTTTTTCAGCATCTAATGAGATGATCAAGTGTTTTTTCCCTTTGAGTTTATTTACATAGTGAATTGTATTCATGGTTTTCCATATATTGAACCATCCCTGCACCTAGGATGTAGGCCTATTTGATCATGATAGATGATCATTTGGTGTTTCTTGGATTTAGCTTGAAGAAAATTTATTGAGTATTTTGCATCAATATTCATGAAGAAAAAATGGGTCTGAAGTTGTTTTTTCTTTTGTTTGGGTCTTTTATGGGGTTTAGGTACTGTAGTGTAATTATGGCTTCATGGAATGTAATGGGGTAGTGTTCTTCTGTTTCTATTTTGTGAAATAGTTTGAGAAGTATTGATATTACATCTTCTTTTGAAGGTCTGATAGGTTCTGCAAGGAAAACCTGGATACTTTCTGATTGGGAGACTTTTTAATGACTGCTTCTATTTTCTTAAGATCTAGGGATTCTTCAGATGATTTTATCACATCCTGGTTTAAACTTTTGGTACTCTGATGTCTGTCTAGAAAAATCATCCGCTTTCATCCAGATTTTCCAGTTTTGTTGAGTATAGGCTATGTAGTAAAAGATCTGATAATTTTTAATTCTTCAGTTTCTGTTGTTATTATGTCTCATTTTTCATTTCTGATTTTGTTAATTTTGGATACTATTTCTGTGCCTCTGGTTTGTCTGGCTAAGGGTTTATCTATCTTGCTGATTTTCTCAAAGAACAAGGTCCTGGTTTTATTTATTCTTTGTATAGTTCTTTATTTCTTGGTTGATTTCAGCCCTAAGTTTGATTATTTCCTCGCCTCTACTCCTCTTTGGTGTATTTGCTTCTTTTTGTTCTAGAGCTTTAGGTGTGCTGTCAAGCTAGTTTACAGTTTCTCTCCAGTTTCTTTTTTTGGAGGCACTCAGAGCTAAATGGAGTTTTTCCTCTAGTACTGGTTTCATTGCTGTGTCCCTTATGTTTAGTTATGCTGCCTTCATTTTTCATTAAATTCTAAAAAGTCTTTGTTCTTCCTTGACCAAGTTATCATTGAGTAGAGGTTGTTCAGTTTCCATGTGCATGAACTTTCTGTCATTTTTGTTGTTATTGAAGGCCAGACTTATCCATGGTGATCTGAAAGGGATGTATAGGATTATTTCAATCTTCTTGTATTAGTTGAGGCTTGTTTGTGTCAATTGTGAGGTGCTGAAAAAGAAGGTATAGTCTTTTGTTTTGGGGGGTGAAATGTTCTGTAGATAGTCTGTTAAATCCATTTTGGTTTGTTAGTTTCATTGTGTCTCTCTTTGGTTTCATTTTCCATGATCTGTCCATTGCCCAGGAGTGGGAGTGTTAAAGTCTCCTACTATTACGTGAGGTTCAATATATGCTTTTGAGTTTCACTAAGACTTCTTTTATGAATATAGATGCCTTTGCACTTGGGGCATAGATGTTCAGAATTGAGAGATCCTTTTGGTGGATTTTTTTTCCTTTGATGAGTCTGTAGTGCCCTTTCCCATATTTTTTGATAACTTTGGGTTGAAAGTCTATTTTATTGGATACTAGAATTGCTACTCTAGCTTGTTTCTTGGGACCACTTGCCTAGAATTTTTTTCCGGATTCCCCATTATGTTTTATTCTTTTTTTTCTTACTTAAAGATCATAACCATTTTTTATTGGATAGTTTATGTATTTACATTTCAAATGTTATCCCCTTTCCTGATTCCCCACCTCTCTCATTCCCCTTTCCTAGCTTCTATGAGGATGCTTTCCTTCCGACCCACTCACCCCCACCCCAACACCCTGGCATTTCCCTACACTGGGAAAATAAGCTTTCACAGAACCAACAATGCCATCCTCTGCTACATATGAGGTTGGAGTCATGGGTTCCTCCATGTATACTTTTTGTTGATCGTTTAGTCCCTGGGAGTTCTGGGGGGTCTGGTTGGTTGATATTGTTGTCCTTCCTTTGGGGTTGCAAACCCCTTCAGCTCCTTAAGTCCTTTTTCTAACTCCGCCATTAGGGTCCCTGTTCAGTCTGATGGTTAGCTGCAAGAATTTTAATCTGTATCAGTAAGAGCTTGCAGAGCCTTCAGGACATCCATATCAGGCTCCTATCAGCAAGCACTTTGGCATTATTATGCCTGGGTTTGTGGCTGCATATGGATGGATCCCCAGGTGGGGCAGTCTCTGATGGCCTTTTCCTGGCAGTCTCTGTCCCTTCATTGCCCCTGTATTTCTCCAATGAGTATTTTGTTCCCCTTCTAAGAAGGGCTGATACATCGATATTTTTGTTTATATAGTCAGTGAATTGTATTCATTCCAAGCTTTTGAGCTAATATCCACTAATCAGTGAGTGCATACCATGTGTGTTCTTTTGTGACTGGGTTACCTCACTCAGGATGATATTTTCTAGTTCCATCCATTTGCCCAAGAATTTCATGAAGTCATTGTTTTTAATAGCTGGGTAGTACTCCATTGTGTGAATGTACCACATTATCCGATTCCATTCCTTTGTTGAAGGACATCTGGGTTCTTGCCTGGAAATTTTTTTTACAGCCTTTTACTTTGAGGTAGTGTCTGTCTTTGTCACTGAGGCATGTTTCCCATATGCTGCGAAATGCTTGTTCTTGATAAATATTCAGCCTGTTAGACTACATCTTTTTATTGGGGAATTGAGTCTTGATATTGAAAGATATTAAGGATCTCTGTTGCTTCCTGTTTTTTTCTTGTTAGATGTGGAATTATTTTTGTGTGGTTCTCTTCTTTCGAGTTTAATGTGAGAAGATTAATTTTTAGCTTTTTCTTGGGTTTAGTTTCCCTCCTTGTGCTGGAGTTTTCCATCAATTATCCTGTGTAAGACTGGATTTGTAGGAAGTTATTGTTTAAATTTGGTTTTGACATGGTTTCTCCCTCTATGGTAATTGAGAGTTTTGCTGGGTATAGTAGACTAGGCTGGCAATTTTGTTCTCTTAGGGTCTGTATGACATCTGTCCAAGATCTTCTGGCTTTTAGATTCTCTGTTGAGAAGTCTTGTGTTATTCTGATAGGTCTCCCTTTATAAGTTATTTGACATTTGTTTCCTTCACAGCTTTTAATATTCTTTCTTTGTTCTGTGCATTTGGTGTTTTGATTATTATGTGACAGGGGGTGAGGAGGGGAATTTCTTTTCTGATCCACTCTGTTTGGGTGTACTGTGACTTCTTGTGTGTTTGGGTCTCTCTTTCTTTAGGTTAGGAAGTTTTTTCTATAATTTTGTTGAAGATATTTACCGCCCTTTGAGTTGGGGAGTCTTCAATCTTTCTACCTATTATTCTTAGGTTTATTCTTTTCATTGTATCCTGGATTTCTTGAATGTTTTGAGTTAGGAGCTTTTTGCGTTTTGCATTTTCTTTTAGTGTTGTGTCAATGTCTTCTACGATATCTTGTACACCTGAGATTCTCTCTTCTATCTCTTGAATTGTGTTGGTGATGCACAATCATCCATCTATGAATCCTGATCTCTTTTGTATGTTTTCCATCTTCAGGGTTGCCTCCCTTTGAGCTTTCTTTAATGTTTCTATTTCCATTTTTATAAACTGGATAGTTTTGTTGAATTTTTCCTGTTTTATTGTGTTTTTCCTGTATTTCTTTAAGAGTTTATGTTTTTCTCTTTAAGGGCTTTACTTGTTTTTTATTCTCTGTATTTTTTAAATGAGTTATTTATGTCCTTCAGTCTTCTATCTTGCTTGAGATAGGATTTTAGATCTGAGTCTTGTTTTTCAGGTATTTGGGTTATCAGGGCTTTGTGTGGTAGGAGAACTGGGTTCTGATGTTGTGAAGTAGCTTTGGTTTTCTGTTGCTTATGCTTTGTGCTTGTCTCTACCATCTGGTTATCTCTAATGTTAACTGCTTTGCTATCTCTGACTGCAGCTTGTCCTCCTGTGAGCCTGGTTGTGTCCAGAACTCCTGGGAGTCAAGCTGCCTCTTGGGATCCTGATATCCTGGGGAGTCCTGGTTAAGATTTCTCTGGGTGTTGCAAGAGGTGGAGAGCCAGATCCCTGGTTTCACTTCTGGACACAGGTGCAAGCCAGAAGGAAAGTGTGTTTTAGCTGAGCTGGGGCCTGCTTCCTGGGTTCCTAGGGTCCCAGTTAAAGGTGTTGGGGCAGATGTTGTGGTCTCAAGTATGATCTTGGATGTGATTTTTGACGTATCAGATGTACTCCTGCTAGGGAGTATATTCAGTCCATGTGGCCCAGAGACAAGGGGAACCTTTCTGTTCACAGGTACAACCCCTTGTCTCTAGTCCCCAATTACTACTCTGTCAGATTCAAATTCCAGGCCCAGCCCAGCTAACTCACACAACCTGTGCTCTGGCCCGCATGAGGGTCCCTAATCCTACCTACCCTACCACTTCCTCACCCAATACCCGGTGCCAAATAAGCTTCAGCCTAGCTCCATTTGGTAAACCCTATCTATACCCTTCCTGTTTCTAGTAATTAGCCTAGCATTCTCTGGGTTCACACTAGACACCTAAACCAACATAAGAAGTCCACATGCTCAGGTCTTATCATAAAAAACAGTATAAAAGGGCTAAACAGTATACATCCCTGATTACCATTTCTAGTAATTTCTCAATAAGAATTATTAGAGAAGAACCTAGGACAGAATTTGACAAGGATAAGCGCAAACTATCATCAAAAGAATTCAAGGTTTATGAAGATTCAAATAAATGTACCAGTTGAAAGTTAAAGTGAGAATGAACTCCAGGAGAATACATTCTTAAGGATGCCTATGAAACACACAGAAAGACAAAACAAGATGATGAAACCAAAGAATATGAAGCACAAATTCAATAAAGGGTAGAAATATGGAAAGGAAGATGGGGTTGAGAAGTTCAGTGGCTCACTAGAAACCCAAAGGAAATCTTACCAATTAGAATGGATTAAGGAAGGAGAACGCAAGACTAAGATAAAGAAGAAAACAGACTGAAACAGCAAGAAGACAAAGATGTTTTAAAAAGGCAAAGAAAGGGAGCATGCCGGAAATGAGGGGTACCCGTAAAAAGACGAAATCTTCAAAAATAGCAGCATAATTGAGGGGAAACAATCCTAAGTCAATAGCATGAAGACTATATTCAATGAGATCATGAAAGAATTTACCGCCAAACTATTAAAAGGCACACCCATGCAGACTTGGGCACAAATACCAACTAGATAAGATTAGAAAACAAAAAACTATTCCATGATGGGAAGTTAAAACACTAAACAGGATGAATGAAGGATGAAAAAAATGAAGAGTGTTGAAACTTAGATAAGTTTGCAAGAGAAAAAAATAAAATGAACTATGCATAAAAGTAAAATAGGAACAGAAAAGTTTTAATAAAGATGCTGAGTGTCTCAAATCTGAAGAGTAATGCCCTTGTAGGGTGTTTGACATTACAACAAAACAAGACTAAAGAACCTCCCACATCACATTGTAGTTAAGTACTAAATACAACAGGATGCATAAAAAAAGGAGTTAGAAGTCACAGAAACATCTAGCTTTGCCAACAAAGTTAGGCTCATTGAAATAGTTTTCAACAGAAAACAATTTAGAAATCGAAGGGCTTGTGGTGATATATTTCCTATAATGAAGGATAATCCTGCCAACCCAGATAATGTATTCAGAAAAGCTATGACAATTGGGGGAAGGACCAGCTTTTCCACAGGAAGAGCATACAGACTAAAGAATTTAGGAGCTCTGTTACCTCTAGCAGAAGACATTGGGAGGAACCATTTAGACTGAGGAAAGAGGAATGCATCCATGAGGCTCCAGAGAGAAGGAAGCAATGCTGGAACAGCAAAGGAAGAGACACCAAGTGACAAAATGACAAGGATTTAATACTTACTTCGTTCAGCAAAGGTGTGACGCTTGGTTGCTCATCCTTATGATGACTTGGTCTCCATCTGCTGCACTGTCTATTTGGAGAGTCTTGCTGAACTGCAGGGTCTGCTGGACATCGCTAGCATCTTTTATCCTCAATTTTAAAGGCAGCTTGTTTTGAATGTATATAATTTAGTCTCAGCTTCTTTAGCCTGTCACAATCTCTCTCTGTGGTCATGTAGGATACTTAAATATTTGAAAGCCTCACCACAGTGGGTTTGGTTCCACGTCTCTGTCATCAAATACATGGGAAACCAACAAACCTGGTCTTCCATGGAAGAATTCAAAGTGTAAGATAACAGTCAGCAATCTATTCAAGCCCTGTCCACACTTTGTTTTATATGTTTTCCCAGAATCCTGGCTTGATGTGAACAGAGAAACCCGTGCAGAAAATTTATAAAGGAAGAGGTCAGCTACTCTATGGAGGAGAGAGAACTCAGACTGCTGCCCACACTACAATATATCCATATCTGCTAAACATGCTATTGTCCACTCCGATTGTATGGCTTTGATAAAAGTCACGGCCTCCTGAAGTATGCACACTCAGCCCTTTGGGTCACCTAAACAAAAGCCCATGGAACAGTTCTTTTGTTTTTCTCATAATGCGTTCTAAATACAATGACACCAGTAGTAAACCGTATTCTTTGCCTCTCAAGTGAGCCTTTTTTTTTCTTTTCACTAGGTGGAAGAAGAGATTTCTAGGCAGTATCCTTATCTACCCTATCCTTATTTTATTCAGCTTCTTCCATGTCTAATAAGCATTATTAACTTCCATGTTGTTTGGAGAAACAATTCTTTCAGTTTTGGACAGAAATTGTTCTGAAGAAAAGCTGATGCCCAGAGAATTAGTATGGTTACTTCATGCCTCTCAGATAGTATGAGAAGACTCACAATCAAAGATCTGTTTCCGTCTCTGCAGGCAGCACAAAAGCAAGGAAACTGCAGTGTTCTCACACTGGGGGATCTCCAGCACATAGCTGATGTAACCATGCCTAGCTTACTACGTTGTCCTTTTACCCATTTTCCTGTCCTTTTTACAAAAACCTTGCTTGCTCCAGTAATATAATTGTTAAGACATTTCCAATAGTGTATTTAAAAAATACCCATAGCTTCTTATATAACTACATTATCAAGTAGGTACTACACAAAAAATCAAATAAATAATGAGTTGTGACTCCCAGCTGCCCCAGTCCACACATTCTACTCCTTTCAACACATACACAAATAAGAAGAAAAAAGTATCCCCACATATGCAGTATTTGAACAATGGATAGAGGAGGTTTGGGGAGGATGAGATTCCAGTATCATATTAAGACCATATTCGTTTGGGAGGACTAGGTTATCCTCAGCATTCTTCTGAGGGTACTCCATCAAATCCAATCATTATGAGAGAAGATAATGGTATTCAAATGAAAAAAATTAATACTCCTTGACAGCAAACCACATTAGGAAGTAGAGAAGCACTGTGTCCTGATGTGTTAGTTCCGCTAACTGTGTGGAATGGAAAAGCAGAAAGGCGATGCTTAGTAAATGAGTCAGAGTAAAATGGGAAAATAAACATACCCCAACAGCGGTGGATTATTGAGACAAAGGAGAAGATAGGCGTCGGGGCTCAAAAGTCTAGACAAAGGACTAAGAAATCCAACAGGTAACTTCAAACAGTCACAGCTCTCAGCGTATAGACACCAGAGCCCTGGCAACCTGTGTACAGAAAGAGGATAAGAGAAAGAGGGGTGGGAAAGGGAAAAGCACAGAACAAGACAAACAGAGACAAAGTGTTGTTTGGTTGGTTTGTTTTCAGTTACAGTAGTATTAAGCAAAAAGAAAAATAAGACAGAGGGCTATAGATTGTGCAGTCTGCCCTGCTTGCCTGGGGTCCTTCTGAGTCCCAGTGTTTTTCTGGCCTCCTGTCCCTGTCTCTCCAAAGAATTCCCTGTGAGGCTGGGCCCCTGATATTGCACTACTTCCTTCAGAAGACTGTTGTCTAGACTCTATCCAAGCAGCTCTGGCAAAATTGGGCCACAGATGCTGGTTCAATGACCATGGTTGTTGTAAATATTCATTTGTTCTGTGTGATCCTCCATTGATATTCCGTATACAGCTTGAAGAACCTGGAGTCTGTTTTTCCCTGTTTCTGGCTCAACAAGGTGTTCCACCCATTCCATCTACTGATGTGGTTTTCTGCCTTTCACTGCAGATATTATTCTGGCCAGGAATTTTGCAGCATACAGTCTCATAGAGGTTTACGTAAGTGGGAGACCCACTGACTCGCAGAGATCTTTTCAAATGATGCCCTGCAGCTATTCCCTCAAGTGGGAGAAATGGCAGCATCTCTCTTCCCTGTGTCTCCTGCAAACCCTCTTTTGCTCACACACACACACACACACACACACACACACACACACACACACACACACACCAACATGCACACTTTGGCTCTTACAATGTCTGTTACTGGAAAGGCTGTCCAGATTCCTCCTTCAAGCTGTGGCTTCTGCCATCTGCTGTGATGGGTTTTTGTCACTGAGAGTGGAGAGGAGGCTCAGTCAGTCCCTCTGGGGTGGACTCTGACTTCTGTCCTCCGGTAAAATTTCTCCCTGTATTTGTTGTGCCAGCAGGATATTTCCTATCACCCCACCTCTTCTGATAGCTATTGTTGCCTTTCCTGTTTCTTCTCAGGAGATTCTAGTGGACCTTTTTCCTTCTTGTGGTTTTCCTCTTGGACTGCAGGTGTTGTTCTGGCAACGGGTAACAGGATACAGTCCAGGACACATGCTGTGAGGTTTCTGTCTGCAGGTTTACAGAGGGCCTGAAGGCTGAGGAGCCATCACTGACCTAGAGGAACCTTTAGCTAGTACCCCTGCTGCTATTCCTCAAGTGAAACAGGGCAGCATCCCCCCCCAGAATCCCCTCTTCTTATCTTCTAAAGATCTTTTTTTTTTAAGAAGATCTTCTTCTAGTTTCCAAAGATGCCTACCCACTTTGCCCCCTGCTTTAGTCTTGGTTGCTGTGTGAAAATCTGAGCTGCATATGGAGTTGGTCCCATTGGCCTCACACGTGATTAGTGCAGACAAGACATTTCTAACCTCAGATCGTTTTATTGTTCTTTCCTCTCCTACCCTGACATGTCTGATAGAAGAGGCCAGGACCCTTCCAAGTTGGATTTGGTCTCCAAAGGTGTATTCAGATTGCTGAGTTCCCGGGTCAAGATAAAGGTTGCTTTTTGGACATGGGCATCATATTGACCAATGTGTTTGTAAAGAATGATTCCCAATAATCTCTGATTGGGTAATAAAAGGCTAGAGCCTGAGACTAGGTAGGGGAGTGAGGAAGGCAGAACTTAGATCAAATGGGAGGGGCTCAGGTAGGGACCACGAGAGGAGAGAGAAGAAAGAAGATCACCCGAGGCAAGATTAGACCATGAAGCATGTGGCTGAGAGAAGGTCACCCTGAGGACACACAAGGAGCAGAGCCAACCAGGTGAGACCTCAAACAGCATGTGGCACAGGCCTGCCATGCTGGGATATAGGTGAAAATAGCTCAGAACCCAGCCCAGCACATAGCCCAACAGCCATACTGGTTAGAGGAAACAGAACCCTCCCCCCACACAATACAAATTACTTTGATAAGCACACAGTGAGTTTACCTCAGATGTCTGTTGCAGCTTTTCTGCTGGGTTTCTCCTATCCGTGAGACTGCCTGGGCAGCCTTACAGTAATGGTTTCATCTGATTTCAGGAACCTGTAAAGGCAGTGTTTCTTGCCTTTCTAAAGCGAGCCTTTACATTGTTCCTCATGTTGTGAATAATTTCAATCAAAATTTTTTTTTTACGTTACTTCATAAATTAATTTTACATTGTTTTAAATTAGAGCATAACTATTTTTGGGAGGTAGAGGTTTGCCAAGATGCCAAAGGTTTGTTACAGGTTAAGAACCTCTGTTGTAGTCATTTCCCAAGCTCTGTCCAAACACCGCTCTGCTGGGTGTGGTCCTTCCGCCTTTCCTTTGCCAGTCCCCCTCCCCCATCTGAGTGATGATTACCTGTCTATTTCAATTGCTCCTGACATGGAGACATTTAGAGAAGACATTAAATTCACAGTCATCTGAATGTGCATAATTTGATTCCACACACCTTTTCTTGCCTAGTGTGTGACCACGGTTCTCATGTTAATGCATAAATATAAAAATTTCCATTTGAACCCCAGCGAGAAATCTAGATGTAGTTTCTGATGAAAGCCATGAGCCACACTGAGTGTATATATTTGGGCAAATGAATTGTTTGGCTGTTATAAATTGTGGGACATATTTAAAGAAAACAAGATATATGAAAATTTTGGACTGCTTTTATGGAATTGGTTTATTTTTCTGTCTGATTTTGCTAGCACATGTGACTTTAATGTAGGATCATTCAAACTTACATAATTAAATAGACTGTTATTCTGAAGTGGTGAAAAATTCCTGATTGTATTCATTAAAATGAAAACACTTGTGTCACTTTCAAGAACATATAGTGATGTTGGACTCACTTACAAAGTATTAACAAATATTTGCCCAAGAGACCCTCATGTAGCTTCAACAGTCAGTATTCCACGCTTTTATACTAGGGACAACATGGCTTTTTACTGTGAACCCCATTTTTCTTTGCCAAAAAGCCTATGTCCTTGGTCAAACCCTTTTAGTTTCACATGGCACCATCTTTTGAATTAGTACAGAAGGTCCCAGGAAGGAAATATAAACAGGGCCTGGAGAGGTGCTGTTTTTTATGTCTGGAGACACACAACTTTTTATAACTCCAGCGCTAAGAGATTCAACATCCTCTTCTGAACTCCTTGGGCAACTGTACTCCCAAACACACCCCACACACAGGAAAAAGAAATTATAAGTGCAAAGTAACATGTGTTTGCATTGAGACTATAACTACTAAAGAAATATGACATTATCAATATTTTCATTTGTTTCTTTAAAGATATGCCCAAATTACTTATTAATTCACATACACCAGTAACTATGCATTATTAAAACATTTACTAAGCAAACTCCTTAGAGGTTTTTGTCTGATCATAACCCTTTTAGAAGAGATCTAAATTAACATAAACTTGACGGATAAGAATGAGAATGGTTTCTCTCAGTTTCCTCAAAACACCTTGCTTCTCAAATCTTTATCAGGGTTGGAGCAGAGGGGTGTGTAGCAGAAAGTAGTTTTTTGTTTGTTTGTTTTGGTTTTGGGGTTTTTTGTTAGTTTTCTTCTTGTTTTATTGGATATTTTGGAATTTAATTCAAATGCTATTCCCTTCCCAGTTTCCCATTCATAAACCCCTAATCCATCCCCCTCTCCCTTCTTCTAAGGGGTGTTCTTCCTCCCAAACCACCACCTTCTCCCTTTCCCCACCCTGACACTCCCCTAACTGGGCAGAGGGAGGAGGTCCAGTATACCACAACCAAGGGGCTTCTCCTCCCCATCAGTGCCCAACAAGGCCATCCTCTGCTACATATGCAGCTGAGCCATGCTCTGTCCATGTGTACTCTTTGGTGATGGTTTAGTTCACTGGGGAGTTCTGGTTGGTTGGTACTTTTGTTCTTATGGGGTTACAGCTCTTCAATTCTTTCTGGCTCTCCTCTGAATGGGGACCCCATTCTCAGTTCAATGGTTGACTGCTAGCATTCCTCTATATTTGGCATGCTCGGCTGAGCCTCTCAGGAGACAGCTATATCAGGCCCTGTCAGCATGCACTTCTTGGTTTCATCAATATTGTCTAGTTTGGTGGCTATGTATGTGGGCTGCATCCTCAGGTGGGACAGGGATCCCTGAATGGCCATTCCTTCAGTCTTGCTCCAAACTTTGTCTCCTTATCCCCTCTTCTGAATTATCCCCCTTTTAAGAAGGACTGAAGCATCCACACTTTGGACATCCTTCTTCTTGAGCTTCATGTGGTCTGTGGATTGTATCTTGGGTAATTCGAGCCTTTGGGCAAATATCTACTTATCAGTGAATGCATACCACGTGTGTTTTTTTGTGATTGGATTACCTCACTCAGGAAGATATTTTCTAATTCCATCATTTGCCTATGAATTTCATGAATTCATTTGTTTTTGATAGCTGAGTAGTGCTCCATTTGTAAATGTAGCACATTTTGGTGCCTGTTATTCTTCTGTTGAAGTTCTGTTCAATATAAATAGACCATATGAACATAATTGAACCATATGTCGCTTGATATGTTAGAAACGTCATGTAGTTATATGAAACGCAATAACATTACATACCACTAGATGCTTTAGCTTCCACTCACGCCCCGTGGAAAACCAGAATCGATCAGACAAACTAGCCTTTACCGCCTGGCTTGACTCCCTATGGGAGATTATCTGTGTCTTGCTTTGTGTGTAGAGATGCCTTCCTTCATGCCGGAGTCTTTTGCCCATTTCATGCGTGCACCTGATGAGGTCATGAATAAGCAACCAGTGGGTGTGGGTGCGTTACCGCAGGGGGATAAACCAAAGGGTGCGCCTGGCTGGCGCAATGAAACTTCCACCATGAGAGGGGAGAATGAGCAGGATAAAAGTCGCTCATAGTGAAATTTCTGTGTCTGCGTGTCGCTTCTTCCGGTAAAGTATGCGTGGGACATTGGTGCAAAGCCCTGGTTAAAAACGATCGCGGTTACGAGGGAAGCCTTCATTTTATGGGAGAAATTCAGGAAGCTGTGGTGGTGGACTCTGGAGAATGTGGCTTGTGATCGCTCAGCTCAGCCTTGCGGGGCGGTGGCTGGTGCGCTGTGGTTGCTCTCTAACCC